>NW_024582656.1:0-6278 GCF_018398535.1 Haplochromis burtoni | reverse complement strand
CGCTTTGAGCGTTCACACTAGAGCGCGTTTGCTGTCGCATTTTATTTGTAGTGTGAACAAGCAGACAAAAAATGGATTTGATCAAAAAATCAGAATTGAGCATCAAGACCTGCAGAGTGAACGTAGCTAAAGTTATGTCCGTGCTCGATCTCCCGTTTCTATTTCCTTGAGGTTATGTCAAGCCTGTGTGTCTCGGGTCTGCTTCTCTGCACTTCCTGTTTTATTTTGACAGTCTCGTGTCCCATGTGTGTTCAGCTCGCTTCCTCCTGTCTTGCCGTTATGTTCATTCGTCCCAGCGGTGCTCCCCGTGTGTTTCCTTTGGTTTAGCTGTCATTCAGTCTTTGTCGGATTGCCCGTTAATCGTCCCATATCTGTCTGTGTTCCACGTTGCTCGTTTCCAGGTTTTCCTGTCCGTTTGCTTTACGTTAGCTCTGCCAGCTTAGATTATTGTTTAGTTTCATGTTGTTTCACCTTCGCCACTTTGTTTTGTTTCATCAGCCTCATTAAACGGCTCGCTTTTCGTTAGTATCCAGTTCTGTCTTCACGTTTAATTTGTCTGCATTTGGGTCCACTCCTCACTGTGCCCGTGCACAACATGTCCCTGATAAGAATATTGCCCACTTACATCACGTTTCTGTTCCTCTCTGAGCTCTGTGGATGTTTGAAAACTTTGTGCTAATGATGAAAAGAAAGATTTTTTTGTATCCATCCTTCTTTTTGTGATACTGACGTCTGTGCAGTTTACTCTGAACCTGCAGTTACATTACTTTGCATCTCAGGTGAGGCTGCTGACTGCACTGACTGTAGTAACTTGTCTAAAAATGTACCTTCTACATGGGCTAAGTAAACACTTTAATAAAAAGTAATATATTTTAAGTAAAGATTCAAACTCCAGGCTTTGTTTCAGTAGAGCTCTGTGTAATTATATTTTGCAGTCTGAGTCTGCTCTGATGCTGCTGCTTTCGTGATCTGCAAATGATATTAATGACGACATCTTCACGGTCTTTCAGCTCTCAGTCATGATCGGACGTGGCGTGATCCTCCTGCTGCTCTCAGGTCAGTGAGATTATTCCATCAAAGAACTGTTGAAGTCACGATGTTGTACCATGACTGTAGCATCTGCCTCCTGTCACCTACCAACTAAACCCTGGGACAAAGTAAAGTTGCAAACTGCTCTTTCAAGGGCTTTAAAAGCACACGCTGCTAGGACATGATTTCAAAATAAAGCGGACCACACCCATAGCTTGTTCTGCCAAGTTCAAACTCACAGGAACATAATTATATGAAATTCATCTTGACGCGTCTTCAGTGGGAAAAACGTTTCGTCTCTCATCCAACTGACTTCTTCAGTCAAGGAGGCCATTTATGTAAAGACCATCTCTGAGTCGAGGAGGGGGCCCAAGGGTGCATCTGTCATGCTGTGACATACACGCTGTGGTTGCAGCCATTCTCCAACTCTCTGTGAATGGTACTCGTGGTTATTGATCAAAGAATTAATCATTGATCAATGGTGTTACGTGCGTGTGTTGGTGGGTTCTCTGTTTCTTAATGTGTGTATGCAAATTCACCTGTGCAGGGGCTCGGCTGTGATTGGTGGACCTAAGGAGCGGCCTGATGTAACTGGTTCCTGCTGTGGACGTGGACTATAAAAGGGCGACCGAAGAGCTGCAGTGCGGGGGGGTGTGGCAGACTTCCCGTGCACTTGCCTCAGGTCCAGACGGAGCGGCCGCAGCCATAGCTTTTTAGTTAAAAGGTCGGGCATGTGTGTGAAGTGCGGAGCAAGTAGGGGTGAGCTGCCGATTACTTTGGGAAGCCTTCTTTTCTCCTGTGTTTTTAGACCAGGGAGGTCAGACTGTGTTATTTCTTTCTTTTCCTTGAACAGGTCAGAGGGGAACCGAAGCCTAGGTTGAGTTTTGTTCGTTGTGTTGGCCTTAGCTCACCCCGAAATTATACACTCCCACTACCGTGAGTGCCATTGTTGTCAATAAACCGTTGTTAAAAGTCCGATGCTGTGGCTGTGTCTGTTTGGGCGTGGGAAGTCACGGGACACCCCGCTCTTGTTACGGTCATTTCGAGCCGGGTCGTAACAAATGGTCATGACTATTTGGATATCAATGATGAGGGAGCTGACGTCCCAGCCCATTGTTCCCTCAGTTGACTGGTTTCAGTCATTATGTGAATGTCCTGGTTATAAGGTTGGAGACCTGCCGTCAGCTGATGATGATGAAACGTTTCTCCCGCTGAAAACATCCAGATGAACAGAATCAACTTTCTGGGATTTCCCTACCTGGATGATTGAGCATCAAGACATGATTATGATAAATACATTAAAAACATTTTGGATCAGGTTATAATCATCACTGTTTTTTAGACCAAACATTTTTCTATCAGTTTTGTATCATTGAGGCTTGAAGCCATTTGTTCATGCTGAGCTGAAGCTCCCACCACAGCGTTTCAGTGGGTGAGGTCAGAGTGAACATTGCATCACGCTGATTCTTTTTTCAGATGCTGCTGTGATGGGACCATTGTCCTCTTGCTTGACTCAAGTTTCACTCTAGAATACTTTGTTACACGGAGAAGTTCGATGTCAAATCAGCGATTCTGTCCTCAAATCATTAGGCCTCAATCATAGAGTTGGTACTCGAGGTGGTCCATATGATTAAATGATGCACAGATGATATTTCATGTAGAAGGCACCGAATCACAACAGTCGAGACAGAGTCCTGTTTGTAACTTTGCATTTCATGTGACTTTATAATGACAAACAAACAAGCAACATTTTAAAAGGTTCGAGCACCGTTTTGATTTTTTAATCTACAGAGAATCTTTTGACTGTTTCCTGTGTCGTCGCTCAGGTTGTGTGGTGGTCTGTGATCTTCAGCCTGTTCAGTTCCACTACGTCAGTCAATCACTGAACTGGTATGAAGCTTTCCAAAAGTGCAGACAGACGTACACCGACCTCGCTAACATCCAGGGACCGGCCAATAACTCGGAAGCCCAGCAGGCAGCATCAGGAGGACACATTTGGATCGGACTCTTCAGGAACATGTGGAAATGGTCTCAAACAGGCCTGGTTCAGTCATCCTGGTTCCAGAACTGGGCCTTGAATGAGCCAGGGACGGGACAGTGTGTCATAATATCTCAGTTTGGGGTCTGGTCTACCAGAGATTGTACAGTTCAGAATCATTTCATCTGTTACAGTGGTGAGTTATTTTTAAATTCACCAACATCAGCATCAAACAAAGTCTATAGACTTTGCTGCACTTAAAAACATCACAAGTGAAAGTACTGCAAACAGAAAAGAACATCAGGACTGTCTCTAAAGAACAGTCACTGGTGTGAATCTGTCTATTTTTTCCTTGTTCAGGTGCAACACATGATCAAATCCTGGTTCAGACACCAATGAATTGGTCTGCTGCTCAGTCTTACTGCAGGGAGAAATACACAGACCTGATAAGCATCAACACAGAGCAGGACAACATCAAGATCACTGCTCTGATGCTGTCAAACGCTATAAACACCCAAACTGCTTGGATTGGTTTGTACAAAACATCGTGGGGGTGGTCAGATGGAAGCAATGCCACGTACACAAACTGGAAATCTGGGGAGCCTAAGGATGGTAAGGACTGTGCCTTGATGGAAACGTCATCAGCTTTCTGGTTCGGTGAAGAATGTAACAAGAATCATGACTTCCTCTGTTACCAAGGTGGGTCCTTCATCACTGCTTCCTCAGAGAATGATCTTCCTGGTCTGATGACTTCTTATTTCACTGCAGATGTCAAGCCCGCAGAGAAGAACATGACATACAACGTGAAGTACAACATGAAGGTTCAGCTGAGGGTGGGATCTGCAGACCTGAACGACCCAACAGTGCAAGAATCCATCCTGCAGCAGGTCAGAGGTCACGCGATGCCCTGACTCAGTGAGCGCACAGCTATAATAACTGTAATAATAAATGCAGGTACAGGAAGTCGCATTCCTGCAACTACAGAATCCAATTAAAAAATAAAATATCAAATGAATGGAGCTCCAGAGAGCACACGAAGACCAGTCCATGGATTCAAACCCACGATCTTATGCTGTGAAGTGAAACTGCAAGCGCTGCACCACCATGCTGCCTGCTTTAGTTACCGGGTAAATCTAAAAGTATCTCACAATACAGCCTAAGAAGCTGCTGAGACCTGGAAAAAGGGAATTTTTCTTTTGCCCATAGGGTTTGTATGGAAGCCTGTTTCTGCCACTAAAAAAATCCATAACTCGAAATTCGAGAACAGTAACTTGAAATTTCGACTTACTTTTCTCAAAATTTTGAGTTAGCGCTGCCAATCAGTAATCTAAACCGGATCGCAACAAATTAGCGCATTCGAGAGTTTGCTGATAGTAACGCCATGTGATTCAGCTGATAACACAGGGATTGCATCATTTGTGAAGCCACGATGAAAATAATCAGCAATGTTTGCATTCATGACTGGCTGCAGCTGAGGGCTTCAGCTTCCGGCTGACAAGGAAATGACGTCATTCACGTAGATTACTGATCGGCAGCGCTAACTCGAAAATTTCAATTTATTAACTCAAAGTTTTGAAGTAAGTCGAAATTTAATGTTAATCACTTGAAATTTCAAGTTATTGATACTTTTTTTTGTAGTGGCAGAGACGGGCTTCCGTAGGTTTGATATCTCTGAGTCTAAACTTATTATTTTTCCATTTATTCTCCGTGCTCGCTATGAATATTTTCACTGGTCCCTGATAAAGTCCTTGACCCTTCTTTTCTTTGCAGTTACAGATCAATCTCAACATTACACAGTTTCATATTGCCCTCATTTTAGAATTTGATACTGCTGACCATCGTGTTATCCTTGAAAGGCTGAGACCAGGGTCTGTTTTGGAGCGCTTCTCTGCCTGAATGATGTTTGGCTCTGTGCGCAGGTCCTTCTCCTTCCTGTGATGCACCGCCAGGTTTTGTTTTGGGGCCTTTATTGCTGCCGGTTGTGATATTTATCATGGGAGGTGCTATATAAACAAAATCTTACTTTTTAACTTTATTTTTGTAAATTATCAAGGAGCATGTGGTGGACATCAAAGAACTGCAGCCAGACCTGTCATCGTGAATCAGTCGCACTTTATAGCGATAAAAACTTCATTCACCTCGACCAGTCAGTGAGGAGCTTCTGTTGACATATGAAAACTGTATTTCAGCTGAAGGTGAAGCTGAGCGAGGAAGGGATCACGGAGGAGGTGAAGCTGACGTGGAAGACACAGCCTGATGGGAAGATCTTCCACAGAGTGGGTCCAACGGAGCCTCCTGGAGACTCTGGGGAGGAAGACTGTGACACGGTCTAAACGTTTCCTAATTTTTATTGGCTGACGTTCATAGGCTGAACGAATTTATCCCTTAATCTTAAAATAGAGCTTGTCCCCTTGTTCTTTGTCCCCACTTGTGCTGAATGTAGCCTGACAAGGTTTCGGTTTGATTTATTCTCATATTGATGAATTTTATTGACTGATGTTCTTCTAGCTGTCTTCACTATCATTACATGATCTGTGGATTAAACTTTCTTTAATTCCACAACAGGAACAGGTAATTATTTTATGGCTACAATATATTCTGCATCATTAATGATATAATCTATAGTATTGATACTGCATTAAGATGTTTATTAAAACCTGCTGGCTTTACATTAACTTTTTATTACAGCTACAGCTAAGACCATTTTATACACATGGCATTTTGTGCTCATTAAAGAAGTGTGTTCTGCTCAGTCAATCGAAGGTCTCAAGCTTTGTTTGGCGCGAATCTCCAGGCAATCTATTGTAGGTGACTTAGAGCAACAGAAGGTTAAAACTGCATACACGCTTACAAAACACATATAGTACATATAATCTAGAAAAGCTTGAGTGAAGGCCTGAATGTATTCAGCTTCTTGTTGTAACCTGTGGCATTTGAGTTTGCTTAGTAACAGATGACAGAAGATGGGTCAAAAGGAAGAAAAGTCCACCTCCAGGGCCTGAAATCATCACCATATTTGGGAAAAGATGTTAGAAAGAGGAACTTCTGTGTCTGACCTTAGCTCTCAAAATTGCTCATTGTCTGTACAAAATGCAAATGATGTTCTTAGAAATACAAAATATGTTATCAGAACGCGTGAAGGGGCGTTTAACGCTGACGTTATATAAACCATTCTCTGTGTATTTGTGGCAGAAGAAGTCCGCAGATGTGATGCTGTGTACTTCTTCCCACACGTGTGTTCTTAATAAACTCTTCATCTGATTGCACTCTA
>NW_024582655.1:779592-780583 GCF_018398535.1 Haplochromis burtoni | reverse complement strand
AAGCCATTGATAAAAACAGAGTAAAACATTATACGAATCACAAATGAGACCATTCTCAATTTGAAACTATGCAACTAAGTTGTTTTTATGTTGTAACATCCTGAGTGTACACACAAAACAATCCAGAACACTTAGGAGTTATAAATAATAAAAGTAAACTTATTCAACAGTTGTGTTTTCTGGTCCACAAGTAGTTAGAAAATGACACTTTTACCTCTGAACTCTCACAGGTATAATTTATTCAATTTCACGGAGAATAGGTGTTTGTAAATTTGTAGGACACACACATGCTTTCAAGATCTTATTAATATTTTTTTTTAACTGATATGGGATGTGATGCAAAATTGAGAAAACTTTCAGTCTTTGAATGGAACGCTCTACATGTATTCTTGCACAGGAAATCTTCCTGTTGTTGTTCACTTCCTCCTGTGTGAATTGTCCGTTAGTGAGGAAGGACGGAATGTTCAGTGAGACCCCTTCTGGTAGGATGTCCCGAATTGTGAAGCCCTTATCTGCAATGACCATGTCGCCTGGTTGTAGATGTTGCAGTACTCCACAGTCAGCTGTTATGGCCTTATCTGAGGCACTTCCACCATACAAGTTGCTTACAAATGACTTTGTGTGTCAAGTCTCTCTGTGTTACAAACAGAAACTTCCGTGCAGTCAAGCACAATCCTGCAGTTAGGAAATGGTTGGAAGCAATCTGGCAGTGATGTTTGATTCTTGGCTCTCGAGGGAATGTTGTTTTCCAGCATGCCAACATACAAAATGTCATACAGTGCACTAACAATTGTTGTAAAAATATTAGTTGCTGTGCCTCTGCTGCAGTTAAACCTTGTTGAAAGGTCTTCATGACCAAAATTAAGTTTGAGCTTGATCAGGGTTAGAAATAACTGGTCAATTAGGGGCATCATTTGGACAGTCCAATCAGAATGATATTTAAGATCAAATCTGGAAAGAAGCGCTTCTAAAAACAGGACAGAAGCAGCAT
>NW_024582655.1:740058-778602 GCF_018398535.1 Haplochromis burtoni | reverse complement strand
TCTCTCTTTCTCTTTTCACAAGGAAACCGGTAAAATGACAGATTAGACTGTTGTTTTGAGCCAGATTGGTTAAAACAACCAGGAACACAGCATTGTGTCATATTGAACACAGGAGCGTTTCAAGAAGTAGGATTCGTCGGATTCGATGCTTTTCAAAATCTATAAGAATTTTTCAGCAAACTCTCTTAAGTCAGGTGTGGAAATACAGTGTGCGGGTGCAGGCAGTGACCTGGGTGGGAATGAATGGGATTGTTTTGCAGGGATTATGTTACTTTGGGATATATTATACATTTGTTTGAAGTGTAGTCTTCAATAAATGAAATGCATGTTCAATTGGTTTTCAGGTGACTGAATTGGCCATTCAAGAATATTCCACTTTTTTCCTTTAATAAACCTCTGGGTTGCTTTGGCTGTGTTTTGGGTCACTGTCCATCTGTATTATGAAATGCTGGGGGGAGGATAATATCTTACTGTTCTTATAAGAAATAATAAGAAAGTAATAAATAAGTAAATAGCAAGTAAGTCATTAGAAGCTGCCTTTGCTACCCTCATATACATATAATCAACAACCTGAGAAAACTAAAACTGGAGTAAAATTAAATAATTACTAAGAAAACACAATTTCATGTGCAAAGGCTGCATTTGAAAAACTTTGAACAGGGCAACAAATCTGGGAAATTCCTTACTAACTAGTTAAAACTATACAAAGAAAACAACAACTCTTTATTCAATAAAGAATTCAGCTTGGAACATTACTCATGATCCACAACAAATAAATAGATGTGTTAAAGAGTTTTATGAAGCTTTATACACATTATATATTAATCCATCTGATGCTGCCATTAAAGAATTTCTCAACAATATAAATCTACCAAAACTAAATGGCAAAAAAATAGTGGCACTGGATTCATCTTTTTTAATGTCTGAGTTCATGAAGATTTACAGCATCTCCCAAACAATAAAACTCCAGGTACAGATGGTTTTCCTGCAGAGTTTTACAAAGAGCTTTGGCCTAGCACATCCCCTCCTCCGCCTCTGCCGTCACTATATATACACAGAGAAGAAGAAGATCATTACATTAAGCTCTCATACCTGCCCTCTTTGCCACACCTCGGCACCGCTCTAAGCACTCCACTGCTTAGAGCCTCCACTGCAGCAGACCACACCCCTGCCACAGTTAATATTAATATTATTAATATTAATAGCAAAATATACAAAGTGCAAAATATTCATTTCAATTTATGAAAGAAAAAAAACAGAAAGGTTTGAGCTAAAATATACTTCTCTACAGCAGCTGAGTAAAATTACGGTTCCTTCCCTGTACAAATATTAATGTCATACTCAAGGTGAGACTGCTGCCACACCTGCTCCTGCAGCAGTTTTAAGCCTCTGTCTAATTAATTTCACTGAACAGACCGGTTACTGGGCTTGTCAAAATTACAGATTAGTATTAATACAAACGAGCCAACCTGTGCAATAAATACAGGGAGTGCAGAATTATTAGGCAAATGAGTATTTTGTCCACATCATCCTCTTCATGCATGTTGTCTTACTCCAAGCTGTATAGGCTCGAAAGCCTACTACCAATTAAGCATATTAGGTGATGTGCATCTCTGTAATGAGAAGGGGTGTGGTCTAATGACATCAACACCCTATATCAGGTGTGCATAATTATTAGGCAACGTCCTTTCCTTTGGCAAAATGGGTCAAAAGAAGGACTTGACAGGCTCAGAAAAGTCAAAAATAGTGAGATATCTTGCAGAGGGATGCACTCACACTTCAAGGGCTTGTGTTGCTTAGCGTTTCATTCAAAATAGTAACAGGGTCGCAAGAAGCGTGTGGAAAAACCAAGGCGCAAAATAACTGCCCATGAACTGAGAAAAGTCAAGCGTGCAGCTGCCAAGATGCCACTTGCCACCAGTTTGGCCATATTTCAGAGCTGCAACATCACTGGAGTGCCCAAAAGCACAAGGTGTGCAATACTCAGAGACATGGCCAAGGTAAGAAAGGCTGAAAGACGACCACCACTGAACAAGACACACAAGCTGAAACGTCAAGACTGGGCCAAGAAATATCTCAAGACTGGTTTTTCTAAGGTTTTATGGACTGATGAAATGAGAGTGAGTCTTGATGGGCCAGATGGATGGGCCCGTGGCTGGATTGGTAAAGGGCAGAGAGCTCCAGTCCGACTCAGACGCCAGCAAGGTGGAGGTGGAGTACTGGTTTGGGCTGGTATCATCAAAGATGAGCTTGTGGGGCCTTTTCGGGTTGAGGATGGAGTCAAGCTCAACTCCCAGTCCTACTGCCAGTTTCTGGAAGACACCTTCTTCAAGCAGTGGTACAGGAAGAAGTCTGCATCCTTCAAGAAAAACATGATTTTCATGCAGGACAATGCTCCATCACACGCGTCCAAGTACTCCACAGCGTGGCTGGCAAGAAAGGCGTATAAAAGAAGAAGAAACTAATGATCATGGCCTCCGTTTGTTCACTTCTGATCTGTAACCCCATTGGAGAACTCTGTGGTCCGATCATCCAAAGGTGTGATGATTTTTTACAATGGAGGGAACATACAGTCTCTTAGTCGGGCTCTCTGAAGCAGTTGTCTGGGGAGCTGTTGGCTTTTGCTGCGTGGCTTGCAGCCGCAATGTTGATGTAGAACAGATCAAAACAGCGTGACAGAATCGCAGTGGATGGCAGGTCTTTTAGAGTGTCCTTCGCAAGAGAAATTGTGGCTATAGTTGGTCGACGTTAGATTTTTTTTTTTGGTTTTGTTTTTGACATGTCAGAAAGTGTGATATTTTGTGAATGTGGAGATGTTATATTATTGTGTTTCACCTAGTAAAAATAAATAATTGAAATGGTATGATATTATGTTTTTGTGTTAAGTTGCCTAATATAGTTAGCACTAGTGAAGTATGTTCCACCTGCACACACATGGATATCCCCTACAAATAGCTAAAACTAAAAACAAACTAAAAACTACTTCCAAAAACATTCAGCTTTGATATTAATGAGTTTTTTGGGTTCATTGAGAACATGGTTGTTGTTCAATAATAAAATTATTCCTCAAAAATACAACTTGCCTAATAATTCTGCACTCCCTGTAAGTGAGTATGTATCATTCCCTTATTCATTGTTTTAGACAGATATTTCCCAGACAAAGTCAAATGTATTCTGAAAATGTTGATTTTAACTTTAAATTTGCCATTTATATAAAAAGATTATGAGCTGCAAGAGATATTTTTCTGTTTCAGCAATATATTTCAGTCTTTTCATGAGTCTAGCGATGTTACATCTACATTATAATATGCAGATCACAGTGGATCTATAAAGGCACAAAACCTTCATATATTGAGTTTCTGATAGAAAACAACAGTGATTTATGTTTGCATGATGTATTTATCCATAGAAACAATGGTGTCAAATCACAACAGCAAGAATTGCTTTTAATGGGAAAAAAAATTAACAGTATACTTAAAACATGATGTCAAACTGTCTCTGCAAACTATACCAACAGGATGATGTGTCAACCTTTGCATATATGCTTTGACTGTTTGTGTTAGGATGCCTGGGTCGTTGTCCCAGGGTTTTTGAGTTTATTATATTATTTATAATTTCTAGTCTTGCTTTCTTTGAGTTCTGTCTTATGGTTTATGTCTCTGTCTTCTCTAGTTGCTCTGTCTCCCCTGTCAGCTGTATCCCCTTGTCTAGTTCGCGTCTCTGTGTATCCTTAGTTGCTATATCCCCGTGTGCAGTCAGTGTCTGTGTCTGCCCTGGTCCCACGTCTCTGTTCCCTCTGTTGCAGTGTGTGCGAGTCTGCGTCTTTAGTTCAGTCTGTGTCATGTTTCCTGTTTTATTTTGAAGGTCCTTGTCTGAGGTTAATGTATCTGGTTTTGCTTCCCCTTGTCTCGTTAGGCCGGATTTGCCCCAGCTGTGTTTCCCTCCTGTTACCCATTCCCTGATTGCTCCCTCTGTGTATTTAAGCCCTGTGTTTCTCTGTGTCTGTGTCGTGATCTACCGTTTATTTTGCTGTGTGTTTTGTCTGCTTGCCTGAGTTTATGTTTAAAGTCTCAGTTCTGGTATCTTTTTAGTTCAGCATTAAAGCTGTTTTTTGAAGTTTACTTTGTGCCTCCGAGTGTCTGCACTTTTGGGTCCACAATTCCTGTCTGCACACAGCCTACTCATAACAGTTTGTGGCTTTACTCACAGACTTGCATTCATTATGGCTTTACAGTAACTACAGCTGTACATTGTCAATGGCTAGAGCTTTACAGCTAAAACATTGTTTGCTTCGCTAAGCCTTTAGAAAAGTCATGACAAATGCATATATCTGTAAATTAAATTGTAGATAAATGTACATTAAATCTTCAAAAGGTTTTGAGGGATTTCAAAAATAATGCTGTGCAAATTTCATGCAGTGTGAGGTAGGAAGTATATCCACAGTTTGCTGTGGAAACACCAGGTGCCATTCTTTAAATAACCGTAACCAATTTAAAAAACAAAAAAAGAAAAAATGAAAGAAAAATCAGTGGCATATTTTGCTCTTGTCAGAAACATATGGAAGGACAATTTGACAAACAGACAAAAAACAAACTAAAAACCAGCAAAAAACAACTTAAAGATAAAATACACAAAGAAAGAACAATACGGTATCCTCAACAGCACCAAAGAGTAGAACAGTGAAATGTGGATTATTAAATATTAGGTCTCTCTCCTCCAAGTCTCTGTTAGTACATGACTTAATAATTGATCAACAAATTTATTTACTCTGCCTTACAGAAACCTGGTTGCAGCAGGATGATTATGTTAGTTTAAATGAATCAACACCCCCGAGTCATTCTAACTACCAGAAACCTCGAAGCACAGGCCGAGGGGGCGGTGTGGCAGCAATTTTCCACACCACCTTATTAATCAACCAAAGACCCAGGCAGACTTTAAATTATTTGAAAGCCTGATGCTTAGTCTTGTCCACCCCAGCTGTAAAACTCAAAAAACAGTCTTATTCGTTATCATCTATTACCTGGGCCTTACACAGAGTTTCTGTCTGATTTCTCAGAGTTTTTATCTAATTTAGTTCTGAGCTCAGATAAAATAATTATTGTGGGTGATTTTAACATCCATGTAGATGCTACAAATGACAGCCTCAACATGGCATTTAATCTGTTATTAGACTCAATTGGTTTCTCTCAAAATGTAAAGGAACCCACCCACCACTTTAATCACACTCAAGATCTTGTTTTAACATATGGTATAGAAACTGAACATTTAACAGTGTTTACTGAAAACCTTCTCCTGTCTGATCATTTCCTGATAACATTTAAATGTACAATAATTGATTACACAACAATGGGGAGTAGATTTCATCGCAGTTGATGTCTTTCTGAAAGCGCTGTAACTAAATTTAGGAATATCATCCACCCACTGTTAGCATCTTCAATGCCCTGTACCAACACAGAGAAGAGCAGCTACCTGGCTGCTACTCCAACAGAGGTCAATTATCTTGTTAATAATTTTGCCTCCTCACTTTGTATGACTCTGGATACTGTAGCTCCTGTGAAAAATAAGGCCTCAAATCAGAAGTAATTGACTCCCTCGTATAATTGTCAAACACGTAGCCTAAAGCAGATGACTCGTAAGCTGGAGAAGAAATGGCGTGTCACAAATTCAGAAGATCATCATTTAGCCTGGAGAAATAGTTGGCTGCTTTATAAGAAAGCCCTCCGTAAAGCTAGAACATCTTACTGATCATCACTGGTTGAAGAAAATAAGAATAAGAAAATAAGAACAACCCTCTTTTCAACACTGTAGCCAGGCTGACAAAAAGTCAGAGCACTGTTGATGTTACAGGCCCCAGTATGGTGGGCGCGCAGCCAGATTACGATCCTGTAAAACAGGAGACAAAGTGAACACAGGAGACACGCTGCCGTTCGCCTGTTAATCTTAGCAGAATGGAAAGCTCACGGCAACTATGCACCCGACTCAGTTTCCAAAGCACGCTGCTGCCCCCTACTGTCCAAAGTGTTATACACTCTCCTGGCAACAGGGAATTTACATGACGTTGTGGATTTAAATCACGCCAGTAAACCAGCAAAATAAAACATGCATAATAATCTCCATACATCACGGCACTTAACAATTGTGACCACATATCTGTGTGGATCACATTGAGCCAACCATTTATTTAACGTAATGACATGAAATTATTCACAAATAAAATTTTAACCATTAGAGAAAAAATTACTCATAATCATCTCACAGATTTAGCATTATCTACAGCTTTCTTCAGCACCATTGATGTTCATTTAGACTCTTTTTCTCCAATTGATCTTTCTGAGTTAACTTCAGTAATTACTTCCTCCAAACCATCAACGAGTCTTTTACACCCCATTCCTACAAGACTCCTCAAAGAAGTCCTATGGTTAATTAATGCTTCAATGTTAAATATGATCAACCTGTCTCTAATAATCAGCTATGAACCGCAGGCCTTCAAGCTGGCAGTAGTTAAACTGATACTTAATACAGAGTCCATTGTGAGTGTGCAACCAGTATAATAGCAATCCTTTAAATAAATAGTTATATTAACACACTGCTGAAACAGAGGATATAAATAAAGGTTGATAAACTCTCAGTAAACTATACAATTTCTCAACTCTAACATACAGTTTAGGTCAAATTTCACCTGCTTTGACTTTTGACAACAGTAAATTTGATTATTTTAGCCGCAAATTTGATGGGTATTTTTCCTAAATTGAGGCAAAATACAAAAAAAAAACCCGTACAGATTTGACCTGTATGTATTGAGACGGACAGCGTGGGTCAAATCAAGGGAAAATAGTTTGTTTTTGGCAATTCTGAAACTGCACATATCCTGTCTATGTGTATTTTTTTATGGGACAGCAGTCGCAGAGATCAAGGCAGGAGTTTGAGTCTATGTTCCCTCTATAGTTGCCCAGGTTCCCACAGAGACAGACACTCGCTGGTCTTTGAAGGATTGTGGGAGGAATTTTCAAAGAGTTTAACACTAAAAGGACATAAAAGTGATCATGTATGGTGCAGATAAGGAAGAGAGGTCACACAGAAGTCAGAGGGTGCCTTAACATTAACAGTGCATAGAATGAAGTGCTGTATGAACTTGGACTTAGTGGGACTTGTAGTTAAATACACTTTGAGTGATCAGTAATCCTAGAAAAGTGCTGTATAAATGTGAGCAGATTACATGCCTATCTGTTACTGCATTAAACAAAACCAAATCCATTTACTCTGAGCTGGGATTAAAAGAGAGATCAAAGAGGAATTGGAGGATTCATAAGATTACAATCTGCCAATCTGCAAGGTTTTTTTAAATGACCAGACTAGTTTCCAATAAGCAGGTTTTATGCTTTAAATGTTAATTAATGTTAATTTAATATTGATGAATATAAATGGCAGATATGAGTAGTTTCTTTTATTTAGTTGCATAAGGTGTTATCATGAATAACAGCAGTTGCAGAAAGTTATTGGCATTGTCACTTTCAACAGAATATCATTAAATGATTACTGTTGATATTTTTGCATGTCTTAAGATAAGCAGGACATGGTAGTTTTGCTAGTTATTTTTCATCACCAGCTCTCTTCCACAGTGTGTCTTTTGTTTCGGCCAGTGGCCGGCCCTCCCTGAGCCTGGTTTTGTTGGAGGTTTCTTCCTGTTAAAAGGGAGTTTTTCCTTCCCACAGTCGCCAAGTGTTTGCTGAGAATGTTTTGTCTGATTATTGGAGTTTTCTCTGTATCACTGTAGGGTCTTTACCTTGAAATATAAAGCACCCTGAGCCCCTTTAGCCCTTCCCCAGCTCTAATTTGCAGCTACGCGTCTTCTCTGTCCTCTAGCCTGAGACTCAGAAGTTCATCTTGGTGCATCACAATGAAGGCCATCTCAAATCTTGTAATGCATTTAGAGGACAAAGGAGAGGAGCTGTGGTTGAAGATGCACAGGTGTACCCTTTACAGAACATTTTTACCTTCAAGTATAACGTAGACATGGCTCACAACCAAGGCGGAGCAGGACTCTTCAAAACACTCATCGATTTCATTCATATGCTGTTTCAGTTGAGATGATCAGCAGCTTTCTGCCCTTCACTGTGTGTGTGTGTTTGATTAAAAAAGTATGACATCTTGTGACTTTGCATCATGTGTTTAAATGTAATTCAAAGTAGCCCGATATGTAAGGCGAGTCATCAACACTGTTACATCTGACATAAAATGCAGCTGTGACACAGTTGTGCTCCCGGCTGTGTTGGACTGACATCGCTTTAAAACGAGGCTCCGTGCTGAGGATGTCTCACTTGTTTAAATGTTTTCCTCTCTCCTTGTGTCTGTTCCTCGCCACCTCTGCTGGCATCCTTGGCAGGAGGTACACAGGAGAAGAGGAATTAGAGATGTGAGAAGAGGGATTCACTACTCTTATGCAACAGAATTTTGAGTGCAAACATCTGCATTTTATAAAAGGATGTAGGAGATAAATCCTGTCATAGTGCAAATTCAAAGAAATGGAGGGTGACTTTTTTTGCTGCAAAGAGAAGTGTCGAGGAAACAATACTGCCCATTAGTTCGGAGTCACCCTCCATTTCTTTGAATTTTCTCCCAATGAGCCACATATATAAACATAAAAATCAAGGAAATTAGTGTTTTTTTTAATTATTTTTCTCTTGTAACAATACTTCTTGGTGATACAAATTTTACTGTTTGAAACCCTGTTTATTTCCACTTAAGTAGTGCCACATTTATACGGAAAATGCATTTGTGAGAGTCCGTTCCACACATGAAAAACTTGCCAAATCTTCTCTGCCAGTGCCAGCGTAGAGAGAACATTGGTTGGTTTTTGAGAAGCCGTTTTTAAAGAATGAAAAGACAGAGAAAAATCTGAGGTATGCCAAATTACACAAGGACTGGGCTGAAAATCAGCAGCAACATGCCTTATTCAATTCAATTTAGTTTTATTTATATAGCGCCAATTCACAACAACAATGAAGTCAAGGATAAAGACCAGGCTCAGGAAGGGGCAGTGACCTTCAAAGGCCAGTTGAGATTAGGAGAAAGAGAAGAGGGCAATGAGATAAAAACAAAAGCTTTATCAGAGCAGGAAAGCTTTAAGCCTAATCTTAAAGATGGAGAGAGCGTTAGTCTCCTAAATCCAGCTGGTTCCACAGAAGAGGGGCCTGAATGCTCAAGGCTCTGCCTCCCAGTCTACATTTGAAAACGACATATTGAAAGCAAAGTGCTCTGCTAGGATAATAAGGTCATCTAAGATGTAAATCTAAGATTTTTAGTCCCAGCGAGTACTCTTGCTGTAGCATTCTGGATCAACTGAAGGCTTTCAAGGAGTTGTAGTGAGTGACCTAATAATAATAATTAATTACAATAGTTTAGTTTAAAAGTAATAAATGCAGGAACTAGCTTTTCAGCGTCAGTGAAAGACAATATGTTTCTAACTTTAGTGATAATGCAAAAATAAATGAAAGCTGTCCTACATAATTGCTCAATGTGCACGCTGGCAGACGCTAAAGGTTTAGGGCTATGTTTCAGACAGTTGTATTGGGGATACTGTCAAAATTAGTAAGTTATGAGAACAGAAAAGTAGCAGAAAAAATAATATTGTTTGAAAAGTGCCTAAATAGCAAAGGTGTCGAGGTTGGAAGCGTGACAGGCAGGAGTTGGGCCCAAAATGCAGCACTCAGAAGAGGAGAGGTAAAGTTAAAAGCAGCCTTAATGCCGACCTGAAATAAAGGATAATGCAGCTTAAAACCTGCAACTAGGAGGATGACAGCAATGAGGGAGTACAGAGAAAAACAGAGAAAGAGACTAAGAAAATATACACACAAGTTAATGAGGGAAGAGGCAACAGGTGGAAATGCAGGTGAGCGAAATTATAGATGACAAGCTAGGAAGTAATACTTTACAAAATACAAGAGACTAAAGACCACCAAAGTAAAACAGGAAGTAACAAACGGCAGGCTCACAACACACAAATCTGACAGAGACAAAAGATAAACAGGCACAAACACAACACCAAAGAAACTCATACCAACCATGAGGAAATTATAGACATGCAAACACTAAGAAATAACAGAGCTAAATATAACCAATTTTGGATACATAAAACAAAGTTAATCAAAAATACAAAACCAGAATGTGGCGGGATGCGGTCTGTGGCTCAGCTGCAGGGGAGGGGTGGTGCAGTGGGCTGAGGGTCAGTGTCAGGGGAGGCTGGCGGTGATTGTCTAATCTTGGCTCCTTTTATTTTAGTAGCGTGCTGGGACCCGGGGAAATATTCCTGAAGTCTTCTTAAAGACATGACATGAAAACTGCCTAAGAGAGTTCAAATTGAAGAATAAAGGTGGTACAAATTCTGTTTTGCCTCACACACTGTATTTTTATGTATATTTGTACATTTCAATAAATCACTGCATCTATTTCCCCATTGTCTTTGCCAAATATAAAGAAATGATGGATGTACTATTTTAGAGTGCTATACAAATCTTTGTAAATTATTTTCTAGATTTATAGGCATCATCCACATTTTTGTTTCTTGATGTCCCTAAAAGCCTTATGTATATACACATACGTGTGTGTGTTCGTGTATAAATGTATATAGTCTGTCTCTGGGCTTAAACAGTAAGAAATAAATGAAGGAAAAACTCCTTTTTAACAGGAAGAAACCTCCAACAGAACCAGGCTCAGGGAAGGGGAGTGACCTGTCAAGGCCAGTTGAGGTGAGGAGAAAGAGAAGAGTGACTGTGGGGGAAATCTTTATTGTCAGGGGAAGCTGCAAAACCTATGAAAATACTGTTAAAAGTCCAAAATGTATGCTGTCCTTCACATTTTCCAATGCCGCTCATAAGGCCAGATTGGAGCTTTTGCAGGGTCAATTCTGGGTGCGGGCCTTATGTTTGACATCCCTGACAGAAATCTTTGCGTTGTAGTTTATAAAAATAGGCATTTACTTACTTTTTCATTCACTTGGCTGGTCTGTTCTTGGATTTATTTAAATTATGAAAGTGATCACCTGTACCTGTACGCACCGTTTCAAATACTGTTCCAATAAGCAAAAGATATCCATGTGATGAACTGAATATGTTTATGTGAATATAGTAGCAGCCCGATTATTCCTAATCCATGAGGTGTACAATCAATCATGGCCAGTGTGTGAATTTGTCAGTTTAGGAACACATTAGTTTAGGACACATATTAATAACTTTCAACAGAGGTTTAGGGAGGTGACCCAGCATTTTGAGTTTATCTTCTAGTTTTGATTTCTTATGTTAAATTGAAAATATGTTACGTTCTTGTGTTATTATTTAGTTAGGGTTTAGTTGAAGTTCAGTCTAGTTTATGTTATTGTCCATGTCTCCTTGTTAATGAGTCGTTTTTTCTTTTCATGTGTTATCTCCTTGTCTATCTAGGTTCCCCTGGTGTTTCGCTCCCTCTCATTCTCTTGCGTCAAGCTTGCATGTCCCAGTTTCTATATTTCCTGTTTTATTTTGAAACTCTAGTGTTTCCATGTTCAGTTTGTTTAATTTTGCTTACCCTGTGGCGTCTTGTTCATTTGTGTCAGCTGTGTTTCCCCAGGTGTTTCCACTTCCCTCATTACCCTTCTGCATATTTAAGTCCTCTGTCTTCGGCTGTGTCTCAATTCAGGGGCTGCATCCTTTGGAGGCTGCATTTGATGGCCGATTACATCACAGCGATGCAAAGAAGGCTGTCCCAATTCGAAGGCTGCTCCAAATGCAGCCAATACCAGTTTTCAACAATGACAGCGGCTACTTAATTTTAATATTACTCTTATTACTCTTTGCAATACTTTATTATTTAAATTAGTATTTATAATATTTTTATAATAATATAAAAATACTTGTCGAACGCGGCAATGGCAGAGGAGCACGGCTAAAGAGTTTTAATATGACTCTTTCTCGCCTGAAAATAAACTTTTAAGATATTTTGAGGTGAGAATGTAGCTGTGTAAACTTCAAATATCTTCTCGATTTATCAAGACATCACATATTTGCAAAAGTGCTCTGCCGTTTTCGGAGACGTCTGTTACCCACCAGCTCGATCAGTGACTGGCAGGTCAAGGCTCACTAAAGCTGGCGAGAACAACGAATTCTCGGCACATCCTTTTCAGGCCCTGCGACAGACTGGCAACCTGTCCAGGGTGTACCCCGCCTCTCACCCTATGACAGCTGGGATAGGCTCCAGCGCCCCCCGCGACCCTGAAAAGGATAAGCGGACGAGAATGGATGGATGGATCGTTTTCAGGCCCGCGCGGTCGTTCACTACTCAGGTTAAACATGATATATAAGTCACTTTAAATGATGTGAGAAGTGTGAGATGGTAGAGAATTTACTCCAATCTCCTGTTATATTTTAGATAGCAAGGAGCAGATGGCTGAGTTTATTAAACTCCACCGAGACAGTGGTAACGCAAATCTGAAGGCTGGACCGTCCCATTTTACAGCCTCCCGGCCTTCTCTGTCTTTGGAGGACCCAGCCCAGACGTAGACACAAAGGCCGGGTCCTCTGAAGGATGCAGCTCCTGAATTGAGACACAGCTTTCCTTTTTTCAGTGTTAGTGCATCTGTTTTAAAGTATTTCATAATTCTGTTCAGGTCATGGTCATGTTCATGTTTTTCTCATCATAGTTTCTCACATGCTCCTGCTCAGAATCATGTTCATGTGACTTTGTCACAGTTGTGATAGTCTAGGTTTTGCCAGTTTGGGTTCTAGTTTTAGTTTACACCCCTGTATGCTTTACCTTGTTTTGTGCTCATGTTTTTTCAGCCAAATAAACGGCTCGGCTTTCAAACGTCTGTTCCATCGCTCTCCTGTCTGCTTTTTGGGTCCACACCGGCTGCTCAGCCCTGACACCTTTTCAATGAATCAGAGAACAACACATAAAGCATTTTTTGTATATGAATGTGTTTATTGGTCTTTTTTTTTTTTTAAAAGAAGTTCATAACAAAATAAAAGGAGATGATAAATGCCTGGTTGTCATCAGCCAGTTGAATAGACGTAATAACACCCTTATATGTCATTATTAAACATTTACAGTCAGTCAAAGCGCTTCACTTGCACTCTTTGTGATTGTATTGTAACCTGTGCAGATCAGAGCCTCAGTATAACACTGACATATGCGAAAAGAAAGAAAAAAACCTGTCTTTCATAAAGCTAAACTGTGATTTCACATGGTAAACAGTTTGTTTTCTCATGCACTTATTTATTTTTTCAGTGCACCACCTAACTGCTGTCTTGGCTTAAGACTAAGGCACTTTCTAGAGAAACGTTCTTCCTTTTACTTAATTTTACATAAAAAGCTCTTTAATTGGCACAATTTACAAAACTGTGCCACATGTATAGATATTTTTTTCATTTTTTATTTATAGACACAAATAGTATAACACATTCAAATGCACTAAACCATTGATGTTCTGCACTAAAAGCTTATTTAGCACTTTATAACATCACATAAAACAAATAACACATGTACCAGATGTTTTCTTGTGAGTGTATCACTCCAGCCATGACACGAATGCTTCCTTGGACCAGACCTGTCTTTACAAATGTCCTGACTTCTTGAATGGTGACACAATCTGTCCACAGAGAGACAAGCACCTACTCAAATCTATCTGCGTAGTAGTTCCTGCTGCGAGTTTCTCTAGAACCACGTTTTGGCAGGATGACGCACTGACAGAAACACAAACTGACAATTTCTTAAGTACAGTGTACATGATACAGAAAGGATAACATATTCAGATTCTTACAGGAACAGAAAAAAAAACATCATTGGTTTGTATAATATCAGTTCATAGTCTCACTTTTCATAAATCATTTGTAAAATGCTGTAACATTATTGACATAGAGAAAAAAAAATGTTGCTGTTACATTCAAGCAGCCAACGGAGTACAACAAGTCAACAGTATAGTACCGTAGATTAACAGCAGTGTGCCAAAACCCTACACTGAGATGAGCTATTATTTGCAGCTGTGCTTCAATGGAAGTATCAAAAAGTTTCCCCAATATTTCATTACAATAAGCTGGATGTTCGGTTTTAATAACAACAAAGAATGCAATGTCTTCTGCAGCTGAGCTCCGCCTACGATAATCATCACTGTAAATCTAAAAAAGCAGGGAGCAGGTGGTAGTTTCAGTAGATTGCATTGAATAATGTAAGAAGAAACTATCACAGATAAAACCTTCACTCGATGTTCAGTGATGGTCCAGCAGAGGGAACCCTCACTCCAACTATCTGCAGCCATGACAAGGCATTTGCATAGGTCATCTCTACCCTTATGAGATGTACATTTAATAATGAACGGTGCAGGCGGGCGACAGCAATGTCAGGAGTGCACCCTCGAGAGCGTGACAATGCATTCAAAGCACCTGAATAGCATCGCTGAGGACACAGCAAGGGTAGAAGGTACAGCATGTCAGGTATGAGTTGGAACGCACGGAAAATCAAGTATTAGGAAAAAGATCGGCACTGCAGTGAAGATGGAAACCAAAAATATGCATATTGAGTCAGGTCAACTTCAAGTATATTGCAGTTCATTATAGGACTGTAAAAGTATTATTAGGGAGAGAGGTTTGTCTCCTTTTCTGCAGTGTCCTATAATTCTCTGATATTATCTTCCTCACCCGCTATATTTTAAACTGCTATTTACTTATAGGATTTATCATAAAACAGATAACAGCAGCAATAAATTAATAATTCATTTGTTTTTGGGTTTTGTTTCAAATGTCTAGGTTGTTTTTAAAGATACATTTAACTTGTATTTAAACATTATTCAGTTGGATTTTGATGTCCTAAATAATCCATCTAAACTATATAAATAAATCAGCCATCCTCTGTGTTTATCACGTGATGTACACAGAGGATGGCTGGACTAAAGAATTGTTTTTACCCTCTTCATAAGCAATCATTAAAATACGATCCAATATAAACATCTCATGAGCTGATTTTGTTTTCTGGATTTGATGTGCGCAATTTAATACGATTTAGGAAATATAGAAGAGCTGTATGTTTTTATGAGGTATGGAGCATGTGCAGAGCACCTGAGTCCCTCGTGCAATTATTTATTTCATTTTTCCCAGTGTAATTACCACTGTGCAGCTTTCATCCAAACATATGAGGCACCATTTTGTCTGGTATCCAGCCTATGATATACTGCAGGGGTGGAGCCAAGTGGTGGCCAGGGGTGGCCTATTTGGGAACTATATGTGTCTACTATTACTGTGTCTATTACTGAACAGAGTGAACTAAAAAAAATTATGCTTTTTCTTTTTGAAGCATTTCTCAGCAGCTGTTGTTTCCTGGTGGTGCACTTCTGTATGTGTGTTATCAGAAAAATAAATGGAGACGTAAGTTTCTGGGCCACCCCAGTGTAACTAATAGTAGCAGTCTCAGCCAGTGTCCAGGTGGCCGGCTGCCATTGCCCAATAATTTTCATTACGACTCTAAGAAAGAAAAAGGGTTCATCACTCATGGAACCCCCAGAAGCAGCAGAAACTGGTGTGCGAATTCAGCTCATCACATCGACTGTATTTCACTGATGACAGTGATGTATTCATCAAAACCTTGAAGCAGCTGATCTTCAGAATTTTGATCTCTACCTGCCTGTCGACATTACATATTTTCACCTTCAGCATTACATGTGATTTTCTTTTTAGCAGATGCATCTGCATTTATCTTTTCTTTTGCTCTGTTAACACGATTATTTTTTATAATTTAAACTAGTGTGTGTGTGTGTGTGTGTGTGTGGAGAGGGCACGGATAATAATGCTAACATTTTGCACTTCTCCAGCACACTAATGCTCATCACAGCTGCGTTGACAGCCAGAGGAAAGGCCACACAGCTGAGCAGAGCTTTTGCCCACATTGATTGCGCGCCTCTCAATATTCAATGCTGACAGACTCAAAATGAAATCCTACTTCCTCCATTTAAGTGTGTTTCAACCAGTCTAATATGTGTTTGAAGCCCACCTAAAAGCTTTCATATGAGTAAAAAAAAGAGAGGCTCTCTATTGAGCATGGTTTTACAGATGTAAAGCCTCATATTAAGGACACATTAGGTGCTGATGGCTCGTTAACAGAGGGAGGGAGAGAATGAGTACAATCTTAAGACGGCAAGAGGAGTAGGGATCATATGCACAGTGGCAGACCATGCACCTCCCCCTCGCTAAGTGCTGCAGAGATGTAAGGGTACGTGTGTATCTGTGTGTGTGTGTGTGTGCATAGGAGGAGGGGGAAGGGGGAAAGAAAGTGAGAGTGTGTATCTGCGTGCGAGCAGAGGCAGATCCATGGTGGTTGTAGATGGAACAGGAGGAGAGGAAAAGGAGCGGCCAGCAGTGGAGGTGTAACCTCAGGTGGCCGGGTTTCTGTCTACCTTGCCAGCACTTCATGCATTGTCAGCTGATGAATGCTTCCACGCTCAAGAAAATGGAGTGGGCATCATAGAGTGATAAAGCTTAATGTGACAAGATCTCGCTGTTGCTTTTTTTAACACACATTAATCAAAGATTAAAGCTCCGTTAATGCGAAATCCTTGGTAGATTTACATTTCCTCTTTAAGAAATCTCCTCTCTATGAAGCTGAGAGGGAGGCGATGCCCAGGAGTTAGATTATTGGTCTGGTTTGGTACACTGGGTACAAGCGGTGTGTTTGATTTTTTTTTTCCAGGAGTCTCCCAGGAAGGGGAAATGTGCTTCTCTTCACATGTTCCATGCTTATGAGGTCTGACAGCAGAGAGCACAATGCACTCCTCCGCCAGCACCCGCTAAAGCTTCTCATGCACGATCTCACACACAAACATACATAAAGATTTCTCTCTCTTATGCACTCACACACACATACTCACACAGACACATAATCCCTCCGTATTTCCCTAAGCCTGGACCAGCCAGCAGCAAGACCAACCATCCATGGCTTTGACCCTGAATCAAACATTTGGAGAAAGAGGGGATGGAGATCCATAAAAATAGGACAAGTTGTTTCAGTAGAAAAATAGAGAAATTTACAGAGGCTGATAAAATGTCTTTGGCACTTCTGAAAAAACATAAAATAATTAAAAACAAAAAACCCAGCACAGATCAAGAAATTGACACTGAGTATAAAAGGCCAATCTAGAAAGCTCTACAGCCAGGAAAAGGTTGTGATGCTCCAAATTCATCCACGCATGAGTCTAGCTATTCCGGGGTGGATCTGAGCCTGCACCGGCCCGTACTCCACCACCTCTCCGTCCACGGTGATCATGCCTTGTGGAGTTATGGGCTCTAGTCGCAGAGCCTTCACCTTCTCATACACCAGGTGGGGGCAGCCACATGCCAAGTGGCCACCTTTCTCCATGGCAAGGAAGAGACGCAAAAGGGCAGGCCGGGAGATTCCTGCTGTCACGTAGAACAGATGGATCAGACCATCATCTGCCATTGCACCAGGGACTGTCCACAGGTCCTCAGCCAGGTGGGACTGGTAAATAGCCAGCACCAAGACAAAGTCTTCCTCCTTGACTACTGTCCACGTGTCTGGGACAGGTTGCTCCAGGTCAGGGAGCAGAGAGTCTACAGGGGCTCTTGTCTTGGTGTCACTCTCGATCTGAGGCCTCTTGGTGGTGATGGCGTTGTTGGAAGAGTTGGTTCTAGTGTTGTGGTTTGAGTTCATGCCATGGCGAGAGCTCGGGTTTGGGGAAGTGTTGGGGATAAACTGACAAGGAAGTGAAGAACAGAGTGAGGGGTGCTGAGGTGTGGACGGTGGGTGGTTTGTTGTGAAGCTCCCTTTTGAAAGTTTTGGTGCTTCCTTCACAGGAAGGTATGCTAATCTGCCCTGATACACTCGGAGTGAGGCCAGACGTACCAGGGTGCCCATAAGGAACCGGATAGCTCCGACGTGGCGGTACTTCTCGCTCTCAATATCGACATCTGCCACAAAGCCCCAGGCCAGAGAGAGGAACGAGAAGAGGCGCTGTTTAGAGGCTAGGTGGACAGACACCAGGTCCAGAGGGCCAACCAGGCCTTTGCACAGCATGAAACCACAGCTCAACAGAAGCTCCTCATTCCATGCTGGAGGTGACCTGAAAAGTTGTTTAAGAGATCATGAGGTAAGCCTCAATTTCACAACTACTACATGGGACTACAGTGGGGTGAAAAATTATTTGAACCCCTGTTAAATTTGTAAGTTTACTCACTGCCAAAGAAATGAAAAGTCTCTAACTTTTATGGTAGTTTCATTTTAATAGAAAGAGACAGAATATCAACCACCATGTCCTCAGGCAAGGTTGATATTCTCTTTCTCTCCATTAAAAATAAACTAACATTAAAAACACAGAACCCCAAAAACTGGGGTGACAAATGTGTGAATGAGCTAAAGCACTACAAATGCTCACAAATAGACACATAATGAATTAAATAAACTCACTGCTGCACATAATGCTGATATTACTGTAGCAACAGCATGCTACTGAACAACATTTAACTACTGAACTGGCAGTTTGGTCTTGGAGGGTGTCATTGATCAAGTCTGATCTCAAAACTTCGGATCTTCAAAGTTTCAGTGCTACACCTACAGACCTTCAGATCTTGTTATAAGACCATGACTCAGCAGGTCAGAGCTGCACTGAAGGCCCAACAGCTTGTTAGTCAGAGGCGGCCATAATGTTTTGACTCATTAGTGTATATTTCTGTTCGCCCCTTTGATGTTGTGCTAACAACCAACCAGCAGATGGAGATGACACCTTGAACATGTGCTGGGTCAACATGTTCCCCAGCTGCACTCTGGACTATAATCACTCATAATGTGCCAGTTTTTAAACCCATTACATCATTCCTTTGAGAGTTGGAGGAACCTGAAATGACCTTGCCGCACAGCAAAGCAGTTGAAAGTCTTGTTTCTCTCCTGAGGAAATGATGTGCCCAGTCAGCCTTTGGCATAATTACACAAGCATGAGATAAATTGTCTTTTTTTTCCAAAGCTGAGGAAGGTTTATCTTTTGGACTGTTAGCCCATGCATTTAAATGACTCATTAATGGATCAACTCACTGTGAGTAGTGGTGGACGGATGCAGCCAGGGCATTGCCGGAGCCACCTGGTAGAATACCCAGAGGGATCTGAATGGCCTCTTGCCAGTCCTCTCGGTCCATAAGACCATTTATCACCTGAATAAGCAAGAAGAATAGAAGAGCAGAATCAGACTGTGGTTCTAAATAGAAAGTAGTGACTGTGGAAGACTGCAAGTTCTGATAAAAAGTGTTTCTCTCATAGTTACAGCTGTTCTGTGTTAAGTGTAGTGCTTCCAGGAAACATGAAGGTACCACGGTGGAAGATTTATAGAATCAGAGAATCAAAAGCAAAAAAGAAAAAAGAAAGAAAAACCTTGACATTACTTATATTCTACATCATAGCTTGAAAAACATCCACAGAAAAAATTAAGGCTTTTATTTATCTGGTGCCAGACTCACATCACCTGAGCTCTTTTGTCAAGATTGAGAACAAATTAAATTTTTATAGTCCTATTCTAAGAAGTTCCTGAGAATAGGGCAGGGTTGTAAGAGTTTGTATGATTTTCATCCGCGGCTGATTAGCACTTGTGTCCTTGCCAAGTAAAGTTAAAGCACCTCAAACAGCAGCCCATCTCCAGACATGATGACCAGTGCATCCCACTGCGACAGGTCCGCCTTTCTCACCAGCTCCCGAGCGTGGTTCTGATGCTCTGGAAGACACGAGAGGAGATCGAGAAGTAAAACACGAAGCAGAAAGTGCGGTGAAATGCAGGACGTAGCAAAGACATAAAAAAAAGGGCAAGGTCAGTGAAAGAAATATGCTCCCCTTTATCGCCAGCCTTTGGGGTAGGATCAGGGAGATTAGGCAGAAAAGAGATTCAATTTCCCCTTATCAGGGCAGACATATCACATTAGCCCATCCAGTGGCTATTCAACAGCTCCAAGGCAGCTTTAGCCAGCCTGCAAACATCTGTGACTGACAAATATCTGAATGTGTGTGTGTGTGTGTGCATGCATGAATGTTGGTTAATGCGCTGGAGGAGCAGTGAGCTATTTGTTAAGCCTAGTTTTATTGGCAGCATCGTTGAGTAGGTCCCTCTGCAGGGGGCTCATCCTGTCAGCATCAAATTCTACCGTCCTGCCAGCCGACACTCCGCAGTGAAGTCGTGCATGGTAAAAGAGGACGGCAGATATGAAATTAACAAACACTGATACGCTCACATCATGGTTGAAATACTGTTTTCTGATCTATTGATGGAAATAAAAACATCGTCTTTTCTTTTCACTTTGCTCAATTTTTACCTGTCTTCCCCACAACCCCCATGCCTGGAAAGTCTCTTGGGTCTCCCTTTCCCCAGCGGTGCTCCCCATGTTGCTGCTGTTTGTTTGCTGTTTGCTGGGGAGGCTCGAGGCACTGATGCAGTGCTGTGTTGACAGACTGAAGCAGAGGGAGTAACTGCACTGCACAGCTGACTCAGCAACTTGAGCCCGCCGAGGGAGTTGATGCTTTACTTCCTAGCCACTTCCTTATTCAAGAGGTCGCTGTCACGCATACAGCCTTAAACCTGACGGCAGAGGTGCCACAAAGTTTTCACCTGGCACGCTGGCTGTTGATTTTTCCACCATCTGCACACGACTAACAAAGATTTTGCTCTGTTTAAAATCCTCAGTAAATTCCACTTTAAATACAGCTGTTCCCAAGTTGTGTCACCTTCGTGTGCCTCCTTCTGAGGTTAAGCTGGGTAAAAATTAAACTTGGTGCACTTCATACAGTATGTAAAAGGTACATGCTGACACAAGAGGTGCCTCCACTGGTACTTGTCCTTCCTCAGGCTAAGGCAGTGTGATACAGTCATCAAGGACCTGTCCCAGTAAATGGTTTATGCCAGTTAATCTGTATCAGACCAAAGAAGCCCTTTAGTGTTCCCTACCCCCACCTTATTTCTGTTTAACATTAGTTATTGTTGTTTGTCTGTTTACCTCCCCACCCAGCTGCCAGCCTTCCTTTGAATCCCAGAGGTCTGTATAATGAGTACACATCAGCAGCCTCTCTCAAATAAACAAACACAGAGCCTGTCCTGTTATTTTTTGAATTTGCTGTTGTGGTTCATCTCACATTGAGCTACACGCTACCAAGCTGATGCGAGAAGCAACAGCTGCTTCTGTTGATTCTGTCAAGCAGGGTTTGGCTGGAGGCAAGTGGTAACCTCCAGGACTGAATAAGAAGACAGTGCTTTTACAGTTGTGGTGAGAAGTTCACATACACTAATCATGGGCACGAATGTAATGATAATTTGGGGCTTTTAATGATTTCTTTGAACTGCTCTTTTTCCAGCGTGGAATGATTTTACAGCATATCCCAAAAGGTTCATTCTGTTCATCTGGACGTAGCGTTTTCAACGGGAGAAACATTTCGTCACTCATCCAAGTGACTTCTTCAGTCTCAGCTGACTGCAGGTTGCCCCAACCTTATAAACAGTACATTTGCACAATAACTGAAACCTACATACATCTTTGGCGAGTTTAAAAAAGCATGAATTAGGAGCAAAAGTTGGAAGTTATTTAGGATTTTCTTGTATCTATACAGGGTCAAAAGTATGCATTCTTGCCCAGATGTATACATACATCCCCACTATTTGGTTAAATGTCCCTTAGCAAATTACACCTCTACCAAATGATTTGTTAACCAGCAACAAACGTCAGGCATAATTCTGGCAGGACATTTGACCACTCTTCTTGGTAGAACTGGTTGAGTTCATTTAAATTGGTTGGTTACCTGGCATGGACTCAGCTTTTGCGTAGTTCACAAGCCTGAAGATGTTAGCCTCCTTTATCCATTCCAAACCCAGTTTGTGTGTTTGGGATCATTGTCTTGCTGGAACACCCAGCTGTGTCCAATTTTCACACATCTAGCTGCTGATCTGAGGTGAAGTTGAAGAATTTGGAGGTAGCCCTCCTTCTTCATGTTTCCATCCACGCTGTGAAATGTACTGGTACCACTGGCAGCAAATCAGCCCCAAAACCTGATGCTAAAATTACCACTGTTCTTAGCTTTGAAATCCTCGTCTTTATTTCTCCTAACACGCCTCTTGTTGTGGCCAAACAGCTCAATTTTTTGCCTCATCTGACCATAAAACTTTTCTCCTGAAGCCATTAGGCTTGTCCATGTAAACAGCTGCAGGTTTCATCGGAACTTGAACATGTCAACTTTGGAGCAGGGGCTTCTTTCTTAGTTGGCACTCTCTCAGTCCATGGCAATGTGGACAGTGACACTGGTGTTCCAGCAGTTCCCAGTTCATGGCAGGTTTAATCCTAGGTGGTTACTGGGTTGTTCCTATCCATTTGTTTGAAATGATGATCTTGGAATCTGCAGTTGTTTAGAAATGGCTCCAAGAGACCTTCCCAACTTTTTAAAATCTACAGTCTTCTTTCTTAGTTCTTCAATGAGTTCATTGGACTTTTCAGGGTTGTTCTGAGATATGATCAATCCAATTAGTGTTATCAAACACATAATTGTAGTCAATCACGATCGCTAATGAGAAGTTCACTTCTAGCGCAGGGGTGTCAAACTCCAGGCCTCGAGTGCCGGTGTCCTGCAGGTTTTAGATATCACCCTGGGTCAGCACACCTGAATCAGATGATTAGTTCATTACCAGGCCTCTGGAGAACTTCAAGACATGTTGAGGAGGTCATTTAGACATCAAATTAGCAGTGTCGATCAAGGACTCATCTAAAACCTGCAGGCCACTGGCACTCGAGTTGCCTACCCCTGTTCAAGAGGCTGGCACAAGTGGTAGATTCCCATTAAATTGGCCAATGTTATGACTGAAGTAAAGACAAGCTGGTATAAAAAATGTTTTTCTCTCTATAACTTTGTGTAAAGTGGTACAGGAGATAACTTCTTCTTTTCCTTAACCAAAATTTGATGAAGGCTTAAATTATGCATTATTAGGTACATGAAATATCGGTTCTGACACAGTTGTAGCCAGTAGCTCTCTGCTGAGCTTCAACTCAGTTAATTCAAGGCACTGAAATAGCAGTCCGTATAAACACTTACATACATATGAAAAAGGAGAGTCTGTAGTAAGGAACAACACTATTGCCACTGGGAGCTTTCTGCTTTCCATTAGTACTTTGTTTGTAGACCAGGTAGTACTGACCAATCACATTTGAACAGGCTTTCATTGCATGCGGGTGAACCGTGCATGTGGAAATCAAAGAATGAATGTAATTTATAAAATGCAGTCTTAACTGTATATGCTGTATATGCTGATGATTTATTTGATCTTCAATGTAAAGGATTAATGGATGGAGTGGGTAGGATTGTCCCACATATCCACTGGCTGCAATGAAAGCCCTGAAAAACAGTTTTTTGTTGAGTCATCTATGCAACGTACAAACAAAATATATGAATGCAGGTTGCTGCCAAGGTTGCTAGCTTGGCTGGTAAGCACATGATAGCGGCTTGAGGCTTTAGAACATGATTTTATAAACCAGTGGTTGACATAGGCTTATAAAGGCTTTATCAAACTTTGTATAGTTAAAGTTAAAGGCAGGAGGGTAAATGAGTCTATGTGCTTATATTTTATTCCATATGTTTGGGTATTAAAGCCTTTTTATATTTCTTTATCAGCTTATTGGTATCACGAGGGAGGTCACTTTGAGCTTAAAGCCTCTGATTACAGCAACCAACGCAACACTGTTTGAATTCACAAAAAGCATAAGCAATTCATATGGAATATGGAGCAGCTTGAGAGAGATATTAAATGCGTATCACTGCACATGTGCCTGAGTGCCTGCTCATACTCGTGCTTGAACATGTGGTTTGTAAATTTGTGATCACACAGGCAATGCATAATTCCTGCAGAGATTAAAAGTTGTTTTAGAGTGCAGTTATGTCAACTTATGTGCGTGTGTGTGTAATTGGCAGGATGACCTAGTTCTTTAAATGATCGTCCACGGTGGGGTTAAAGACTTCAATCTGATATTTTCATATGGAGGTGACCTTGAGAACATTGCCAGCCGACCGCACAGGGAAAACATATTTACGAGTGCGTGAACTCCACTGACCTGTGATGACAAGCGTGTAGGGAACAGAGGCTTCCGTGAGCATGCCCTGTATGTGGCCGGTGAAAAGCTGGAGAGCCTGTCCGCGCCCGCTTTGAGGATTCACCAGCATCATGATTCTGCAAGGCCGACGCACCTCCATATACGCCACACCTGAGAGAGGCAGAGGAAGGTGGATGTGAGTGAAGGCGAGGACAGAGATGAAGGAGTAGGATTTTTAAAGAATGTATAAGGGCAGCCTTTTCCCTCAGGGTCTCTTTGGCACAAAAAAAAGAAGTATGAGGCAGTAAAGGCACGGGCCGTGAGAGCATTCAGGCTGACAACGCTTCATTTTAATGTGACATGCTACTTTCTTCAAAGAGAGAGGGCTTACAGATGCTTCTCATTCGAGATCTCACCATGTATTATTAGCAACTCGTGACATGTTGTCGTCCCCATGAGGGAAATCCTCCTGTTGCTTGTGTCTTTCAAGAGAAGACAGATTAATGGAATGAGAATATCCATTTTCCTGAGGTTTTTAGGGACTCTGCCTTTTTACTCAAGGGCACATGTGCACTGTGGATGCTAGCTGTCAAATACCAGTATCAGCATTGGTATACTTGGTCAGATTTGGCACATTGATGATGATTAAATCGTGACACAGTGCTCTCCCCTACATAAGCTGCCTTTACAAATTAAAAGTATCAGCACCTGTACTGGTATTGGCAACACTTGTCCTGTATTTACTTGGTTAAAAAAAACTGCACACCACTGCTAATTGGTAAAAAAGGAAAGGAAAAAAACAATATAGCTGTACCACTTCATGTCAAATGTGTACATTTAACCTTCACAAGATTGTGATTGGATCACTTCCAACCTTGTCCCGCCTCTAGTTCTGATTGAAAAAAGTCCCTGACAATAACTATAATTAAAAATTAAACGCTGCTTGCTTGGCAGCTCCATCTTCAACATCCTTTTCCCCAAAATAACCACTGTCAGAAGTAGAATAATGATGAAGTTATAGTAGATTGTCCACATGACAGTGCATCCTGTAGACAGACAATGATTCCCCACATTGCTCCTGATGCCAAAAATCAACTGCGAAATGTAAAGTAATGATCGTAGTAAGGGCTACTACAGGACTTTGCAATATCTTAACTACAACTTTTCATCATATTCTAATCTGAAAGTTCTGAGAGGGAACTAGACTTCTGCGAGCTTATTAAAGGAACAATATAAAGTTGCAGAAAAACTGAAAGTGAAATGTAGAGAAAGAGCGCAGGAGATGTGGTAGCGTAATGGGTTAAGTAAATGACATTCACCAGTGAGAGTGGGGTTTAAATCCCAGGGCAGCTAATTATTTTTAGCCCATGCTCGTTTGTTTGGGGGCTTAAAACAGAGAGCTGCGGGAGGAGAGCTGTCTAATTTTAAATCTGCAGTAGGCAGAAATCTGGAAAAGATTTCTGCCTACTGCAGATTTAATTGTAAAATACTTGTTGGTTGCAACTAAAAGGATTTGCAGCTTTTACAGAGTAGTTTCCCCCACTGGAGTTGGATTTTGCAGCAGACGCTCCTGACCTTTAGAGCACACACAGACTCGCCAGAGACCATATCAAATGAATCAGAAAGGACAAAAACATCATCCCATTTTGGGGCACAGAGAGCAGAACCGGTATTGATTTCTGCCATAAATACATGGTTGTAGATGATACTGCCTTTGGTATCGGGCAAGCAAAGTTTCTCAGAATCATAAAATGTGACAGATGTAAAAAAAAAAAAAAAGATCCTCATCATTTAGTAATTTCAGCTGTCGTTTTTAACCTTAGAACTGACAGAGCAAATGCTTTTGCCGTCTTTGTTTTGACTCACTATCTGTTGGCTCTGGCTGAGCTGTCAGGGTATTTGTCCTCTTGATAGTTTATAACCTCAATTTCCAGGTCTGTGACCTGTCTGTGCTACTGCCATCCTCTACTTTATATGGCCTGTGATGACAGGAAACAGTGACGGTACGAAAATATCTCAGAGAAAGAGGTGTGAACCCGCCAAAAAGAATAAGGTGAGAGGGCAAAAACACAGGTGCATGCAAACTGTGCCTCCATTCAGTCACACAGGGTTAGCATTGTTGTTTACTTGAATCTGAGCACAATGTGGCATCCAGACACAAAGGTCCTATCTATACTTCCAGAATACAGTGGAAAATGGCTGCTGATAGTGAAAGGGCTTTCAAATTGGGTTTTTGCCCTCAAGTCTGCAGGGCTGAAAATCATCCCATTTAATACCTACAGACACCCTTGAAAAGGGTCAAACCCAACACAGGCATTCTTGTTTGTTAAAGCAAACACCTTTAGCATTTTTCACACTGGGATATATAACACATAAAGCAAAAGATGTGCTCATCCTGAACTATGCTTATTACACCTGTGAGTTTTTGTCAGTGATTCAAATAGAATAATGCAACAAAAGAAAGAAACAGTGTTCAGTCCCCCACCTAACTCATTCTAGCCTGTGTAGCTTTACTTTGAAACAAACCCACTGCCCATTGCTGCATTAATTTACAGCAGGGATTTTCTCAGATCTTCATGAATGTGTTCTAATTGAGAATCACTGCAAGCATTGAGATAACATAACATAACCTAATGTAGCTAATAAAGAGCCAAGCTGGGGGTTTTTTAAGCTAAATGTTATCATCAGAACATTAATATGTCTGCAATAATAATGCCAAAGTGTTTAGCATCCACAATGATGCGTGCAAGGTGCAGAAATCTTGCAACATTTTGCGTTGAATTCATTTTAATGACATGTCAGAGGTATCATTAAGGAGGCAAAGACCAGGATTGAGGTGTAAAAAAACTTCAAGTACATCAGATAGCACAGCGTTTACAAAGACCCAAAAGTCAGATATGACTGGACAGTTCCAAAACATATGTAAAAACATGCCTGGTGACGAATTCTTGCATATGTGACAGTGATATGACAGAATTGCAATTTTGAGAGTCACAGGCTGCTAACGTGGCTGAAATGTGGTGGGCATGTTTAGGTAGACTGTGGTATTTTAAACAATTCTTAATTAGTACTAAGGTGCCCAAAGTGTGCCAAGAAAATATCCCCAACACCATCACACCACCAGCACCAGCCTGAACGGTTGATACAAGCCAGGATGGATCCATGCTTTCATGCCGATTACACCATATTCAGACACTACCATCTGAATACCGCAAATCAAAATCAAGACTCATCAGACCAGGCAAAAATTGTTCCAATCTTCTCTTTTCCAATTTTAGTGAGCCCATGCAAACTGTAGCCTCAGTTTTCTCTCAGCTAATAATAGTGGCACCTGGTCTGGTCTTCTGTTTTGCTGTAGCCCTTCTGCTTGAAGGTTCAGTTCTGCATTCAGAGATGCTCTTGTGCATATTCTGGTTGTAAAAAATGCTAATTTGAGGCACGGGTGCCTCCCTCAGACCTCAAAGCAGTCTGACCATTCTCCTTCGACATCTGGCATCAACAAAATTTTCACCCAGAAAACTGCTGCTCCACTTTTTCAGACTATTTTCTGTAAACCCTGATGGCTGTGTAGGAAAAATCCCAGTAGATCAGCAGCAGCCCGTCTTACACCAACAACCATGCGACATTGAAAACCACGTATATTGTCTTTCTTCCCCATTCTGATGCTCAGTTTGAACTTCAGCAGGCCAACTTGACTATGTCCATATGCTGAGCTGCTGCCATGCAATTGGCTGATTAAATATTTGCATTAACAAGCAGTTTAACTGGTGTACCTAATGAAGTGGCTGCAAGTGTATATGAACTGGGTCTCTTACAAAACGCTGAGATTACGGTGGGAGAAAGAAATATGCACATGCAGCTTATCAGATTAAAATGAAAAAAAAAATAGATTTTCTTTCTCTTTCTGTGTTTTGATGTTATCTCATTGAACTCGTGTTGCACAGCAGCACTGATAAGCAGTATTATCAGCAGTAATGGTGACTAAAACTACTTGTCTCCTGTCTTGTAGAATAGCTCATTAATTTTGTAAGCTACTTCTTTCCTTAAAAACTGCATATCAGTAATCCTGTGCTCTGCTGTTTTCATATTTTAATAAGTACTGCTGGTGAAATTTATACTCTAATTTCAGAAGATTTGCATGGTATACGTTGGGAAATTGCTCATAAAAAGAGGCTGATTTAAGTAGGCATACCCAGACAGTACATACAGGCCACATTGAAGAAGATTTCTGAAAACGACAACTTCCCAGACATTTCTACTGCCCTGACCTCTGTGTCACCTGTGCATATGACAGGGACTTATAGGGGTTATATGAATGTGAATGTGAAGTCTGTCTGGGATGTGAAGTCAGATACCTGCAGGCATCATCCTGCCACAAAATCTTCAGGGTGTGCATTTCACAGATACGAGTGGGTAAACACACACCGGCAGCGAGGTGACAGGCAGACGGGAAATGACAGTGTGTCAGAACTAACAAGTGTCGCGCTGACAGAGAGAATCTGCCACCTCATTTCCAAAAAGGTGTACGTCTATACAGGAAAAAAAAAATCTAAATAAAGACAAAATGTGCTTCTAAGTTTCGCAAGCGGCAGCACAGGTGGGATTTGTTAAAACATGAAAACATTGAATGAAAACTCCTGGAACAGAAACAAATATGTGGGTTATTTACTGAGAGCATTCCTATTCAGGAGCAGCACTAAATTCAGGCAGCAAAGAAGCATCTGCCAACACACTCACACATACACACACTGCATTCCAAGGTTGGGCGAGTGTTTGCTGGAGAGGAGGAGAAGACGTCCAGAGAGTACAAACACCAGTGCCCGCTGTGGCAGCGGCTGACAGCCCATCACAGCCATGTGTCACAGAGCAGAAGACAGAAGCTCCAGGGGGACCAAGATGCCGGCCGGGGTGAGAGGTCTTCTCGTGACGCATTTTTAGCTCTCGACTCTTTCAATGAGGAAGACATGACTGCTTCAGTGGAGGGCCCCATGGGAGATCACACAATGACAGGCGCACCTGACCCCAAAGCTTCTAGTAAACAGTTGCTTTTGAGGTAGCAGAGCACTAGAGGTGGGCGGATCAATCCAAATACTGATATTAGTGTGCTGGTATCGATATTGGAACAATACTAGTGCAACAGAGTCGATACGTCATTTCTAAGCTGACTGAATTGTGTTAAATAGTCTTGTTTTTTTAAATTAAATAATATACCTACTTTGAAAAATACCTGAACCTTTTTCTGCTGACTGTCACGCCTATTTTATTTCTAGTCCATAGCACATTTAAACCACAGAGGCTGACCCAAAGTAAATTCAATATTAGGTCATTAGGTCAAATTAGGTCATTAAAAACAGTTCAGAATCTGCAAAGTGATGATGATCTTAAAAGTCATGACACACCTACATAAGCTGCCTTTATACGGTGAAAGTATTGTATCGGTATCAGCAGTCCCTGTATTTATTTGGTTTAGGGTTGATACCAACATTTGCAGTATGGCACACCACTACTCGTAGCTCCTACCCTCTTCTCCTTCTCTTTTGCACTCTTCATCTTAAATAGCAGACACAGTGGGTGCCAGGATCACACTCACATCACCACTGGAGAAGCTTATTTGCAGATTTTAAAAAGTGCGGCCCCACTTTTTTTCTGGAGTAACTCAAGACAAATCCTCATTGATGATGTACCAGTGTAGCAGGAAGGAAAGAAGGAAACATGTCATGTAAAAAAAAAAATGTGGAATTTACAATCTGCCTTCTATCAGATATCCGAAGAGCCAAAAAAGGATACGGCTAGTAGCCAAAAAAAAGCAGGCGCTTGTAAGATAAGTCAAATCAAGTAACTATCATCTCATTCTTTCGCATGCAATCTCCCAGCGGATCTTCTAAGCAGCAGGACTGTATCATAGTGTGTGCTCTTCATTATTTACAGCGCATTCATTCCAGTGAACCCACAGTGAGGATAAAAAACCCTGCGACGCTACCACTGTGATAGACATCAGAACAGTGGCTAAATTAGCAGAGTTCCAGCCTCACTGTAAACTACACCTTCATAGATTAGATTACACGTTTAAATCACTTTATATCTGAGTGTAAGTGTGTCACCGTGATAACTCCCTGCCTAAATACCAATCTTGTGCAGTGGTTGCACTTTTAATCCAACCTTTCCATCTGCAATCCCAGATGAGATGGCATGCAATTAACTCAGGGGGTAAATACACTATTGGGGATTAGTGAGTCACTCTGACTTCCCCTGCTTCCTCTGTGACAAGCAGCAATTCTGCAACATCATTAGTACAACATTATTCACTTAAAGCACATAATATATTCCGTTAAATGCTCTTTTATTAGCTCGACCGGACCTGGAACGCTAAAACAAGCTTAAGAATTAATGATATGATCACATCATCGCGTGAGATGCTGCGTTCAAAAGAAGAAGACAAGTGAAAGAAAGCTAGGAATAAAAGGCTACAAACTGTTAGAGGCCTGAGCCGGTTCATTAGTATGTCTGACTGAAATGCTCCCAGGCTGGAGCACTTTGATGCGGAGTCCAGTGAGCAACCAAGTTACCTCTGAGCTTACCATCTGTCTGCCTGCCGCAAATAAACAGTTCAGAAGCAGAGGGAGGCTGGATGTTCCTCATCACACAGTAGAAGTGGGTGGAACGATCCAAATATGGAGAGTGTCGATACCAATGCTGGTATCAGTATTAGTTTGATACTAGTGTAATAGGATCGATATTTAGTTTCCATCCTCTAAATTGAGTATACAGCCCATTGAACTGAACAGGGGAATAAAAACTTTTTTTCTGTTGACTGCCAAGTCAGTTTTATTTAGAACATTAAAGAACATTTAACCAACAAAAGCTGACCAAAAGTGCTTTAAAGACAGTCACATATACATCTTAGGTTTTCAAAATACATGAAAAGCTAAAAGGTGTATTGTATTGTCTTAACTCACAATAATGGGGGGTAAAAATCATAAATGTTTTCAGAATTTGCAAATTGATGATGATTCATCTCATGAATCATGACACACTGCTCTGCCCAACACAAACGGCCTTTATGGGTCAAAAATATTGGTATCGGTATTGTATGATAATACCAGGCATGTATTTATATTGGTATCAGATCGATGTCACAATTTGCAGTATCACAGCGTCCAGTCTCTCTCTCTCTCTCTGTGTGTGTGTGTGTGTGTGTGTGTGTGTGTGCTGTGTACACCTGGAGGCTGCTATTGCAGGAGGGCAACCTCATTACATATCCTAACACTTCAACATTCCAAATTAGTCACCGCTCACTCAAATATCCGCTTCTTCTTTTCATATTTCTGGTGTGAAGAGATATTGCCGGACCGACAAAGAGGATTCAGAATCACAGTTTTGAGACCAAAACTGTTCTGCCCTGCATCCTCAGCAAGTATCACCAATCAGTTCCCAAATGAGTGATAGTGATAATTAGGCGCATAAACTCTTCTCATACAGTATTCACGTTAATTATCCTGTTGTTGTATACCAGATTGGAGCACAGAGGAGATAATGAGATCGGAAGACAAAAGGAACTTGAGGACAGTCTGCATTTTAAACAGAGCGAGACATGACGAGGCCTAATTAGACGAGGCTGCTGCAAAGCTGGGTGAAAAACAGACGCTGTTTTGATGTGATTTTTTTCCTCCACCCATCAACAATAAACTCTCAGTGGGAATTTACTGAGCGCGAATATGGAAGGATGAACAGCAGCTACAGCCTCTGCTGACAGAAGATCAGTTGAAAATCCAACTACTTAAGTGATCATTTTTATGCGTGTGTGTTTTTCAAAAGAAGCTTCATATCCAACAAAAATCACCACCATGGGCTACATGCATGAATGGGACAGCAGTTAACTGCTAACCGTTCACAGCAGGTAGAACAGGTTACAGTAGCAAGTGGAATGTGTTTCCTCTATGCCAAACCTGTTTGTTGTTTTTTTTTTTTCTTTTTCCGGGGACTTGGAGATCTCTGCTTTGGATATCTGTGCACGAGGCTCTTTCTGAGAGCCAGAAAGGCCTTCTCACACCCCTGACCTCACTGAATACTTTAACATCTGCACATAAAATTTGTCAGCGTTCGCCTTTTTTTTTTCTTTTTTGCTACATATAGTTTATTTATTTATTTTACAATATAAAGTTGAATCTCAGGCTTCACACGTGTGACCCGCGCGTTTACTCACCGTCTCTCCGGGGCGCCTGGCGCGCCGAAGCATCTCTGATGGCATGAGCCCACCTCTCAGCCTCCTGGAGGTTGGCGAGCGGGTCCTGGACCAGTGCGACCCGAAAGCACTGCTCCACTCTGTGCCGGGTCACTCCGGCGCTCATCCAGCGCCTCTTGAACGGGTAGAAATAGGCTGTAAAGTAAGCGCCGACGTCCGCGCTGTCCGGCCCTCTGTACGCCCGACAGCCGACACAGTCGGTCAAGTTAAAAACCACCTTAGTCCGGCCGGGTGAAGAGGAGATTCTTTGAATGGTCAGCGCGCTCTCCGTCAAGCTCACCGAGTAGCGGACCCTGTCGTTGAGCATGTCGGTGAACTCCCCGTACAGCACGCCCACGAACCCATTCCGCTGGCGGGATGGGTCCGGATCACAGGCGTCTTTCTCCATCCCGGACGGAGAGTGCGACGCGTCCCGGAGGCCGGTGAGCGGATGGCGGTGCGGTGCAGACTCTGATTCTACCAGCCTGCTGTGGGACCCTTTAAGCGTAATAACAGCAGCTTGCTTAGTTCAGAGTCTCTCCCTAGTGACTGGGAAGGGGAATGGCAGTGATGGAGCTGGAGGAGAGCGCAGAACGAACCGTCCCAACCGCGTCTCCTTCTCACACTTTATGAAACACTTTGCACCTTATCTGTGCAGCAGATTTTATCTAGTGACACCAAGTCTTACACAATATTTCAAAACTAGTAGGTCCATTTTAAGACACTAACTGTGTGTCATTTGACTCACAAACTCCAGACTAAAATTCAACAGGCGATGTCTCCTATTTTGTTTTATTTTATTTTTTTCCTGCTTGAATGAAGTCACAGATGTTTGGATGACACACCAGAAGTAAACAGACTTGTCAGGATCCTATGCTTTGATAGTTTATTACATGAAAATTGCCCCTGCACAAGCGTATATGTGTAAAAGAAGTGTTCAAGTAAAATGAAAAAATAAGTAAACATATACTACAGTCCATAGAAATACTCTATTACAAGTAAAAGTCCAGCATTTATAACGAAAAAGTATAGCATCCAGTAAACTATTTATGACGAGTAACTCGCTCATTTAACCAGCTTTACACTGCTGGTCATCTAAATCTATAACCAAACATCATTTATTACTTTATTTCTATTAGTATTATTGATAAGAATCTGCGACAATAAATAGCAACTAAATGTTTTAAAGTTCAAAAATATAGAACATTAGACAATGTGATCACATGACCTCGTTTTACACAGTAACCGTAAGCGGACCACAATATCACCAGCTAGTTTTTAGCTTTATTAATATTATTGTTGCTGTTATTATTATTAATAACCATGGATGGTAATTGGGTTGTTACACATTTTTAGCGAGAAACAATGAAAAAAAAAAAACTTTTCAACCACACCCAATCACGGTCACGTGGCATGTGACGCGTACGACACATAAAAGCGTTATCACGCGAGATTTCCGGTCTTCTTCTCCAGGCCGTAGATAAGCGCGAGCTGCTTTCTTGACTTTCGCCATGCAGTTCATTTTTGTTAAATTATATTCATGTATACATGTTGAGGTTGCTGCTGGTGACCCACCGTGAGCAGGTGAGACTTTGAGGAGCTTTTAATGAGACCTCAATATGTGGAAGTTTTAATTGTGCGCGTGTGCTAGCTGTTAGCTGCTCTTTAGCCGGGTGAACACGTGCAGTGAGTCCACGCAGTCGAGGACTCAGAAAGTGGTAGAATGAGCGTTTCGTTTAAGTAAGGAAACATGAATCATGTTTACTGGCACGCAGAATAGAAGCACGGTAAGTTTGATTATTTACGTTTTTGACGAACCATGTTATGTTGCTTGTGTCACGTTACAGCCAATCACTGATTTAACTTCTCATACAGGTTTGGATGATGCAGAGGGACTCATTTGTCTGCCTGCAACAGGGCGAAGTTTTATTTCCTGATTAAAGGTAAAACTGGTTAACAGTTGTATGCATTTGTGTCAGTGCAGTACACATGATGAACTTGTTATCCCTGTCCGAGAGAACAAAACCTTGTGGAAAGCCATGGTATCTGAGCTGGTGTGTTTATTTGTGAAACCCACATGCTGCTGATGGATCCTCCCTGATGACGTGTGTTTTTTGCAGATTCGTGGCTCATCTGTTCTCCTTTCCACTGAGTGCCTAAGGAAGGAACCACAGTCAAAAGGTTTGTATTGCACTGGATCTTGTGATCTCTGTTGCCACTTTTTCAGTGATGAAAACTGCTGCATAGGAAGTGCCGTCTGATGCGATAACTGACGATAGAAAGCTGTTCTGAGAATCTGCAAAGCTCTTTGCTTTCAGCTTGTGTGATCTGAGCACTCGGTCATCCACGTGTTGTTTCCTGGTACAGGTGCTGTAGCAGCAGAAGAAAGGATGAAGATTTTCTGGGCTTGAAGACAGCAGGTCCTGAGCAGGTAAATCATGCAAGAGTTGTGATTTTTAAAGTCAAGCCAGTGATGATACAAGTTATCCCTGTCTGAACTCAAGTGTGGAGTCATGGTAACCTGAGGCTTGACTGCTGATGTTTTTATAGCAAAGTTTTTCTTGAATATTGTATTGATCATGTTGTAATTTAGTGTTATGGTCTTATTTATTATTTTATTTTCTAACTTGCAGATTGAGCTGCTGTGGAAGGACGGAATACCAACCTCAAGTGTGATGCCAGAGGAGACTATTAAATTCAGTATTTGTCTTTATGAAAGATGAAAACCATGTTGGATCAGAAACGTGTTTTTTAATAAAACTACGAGTTATAAAATTGAAGTATAGAAAGTAACGTGATTCCATATGTGCTGGGAGGAAAGCCCAGCATGTGTTGGTCAATCTGTGCTGAAAGATCTGTAAGATTTCTTTTTCAGATTTTCTAGAAAGAACTGCTCCTCTTGTAGGTATTCACGGTCCTGTTGGGGGCAGAAAAACAAAATCCAGTCAGTCAAAAATCTGAACACTTGAATTCTTGACAAATGATTTCAAGCATTTCTGGCCAAATAGTGATTGTATTAAAAAGCTGTGTGCACTGTGATGCCTCATGTTGACTGAGTTTCCAAAGTGCAATAAAAGCCTGTACTGGATCATAACACTTGTGTTTATCTGACGTCATTTCTTTTGGATTGTTTGCTGTGGTTCCATTTTTCCCACCAACAGTTTAGCAACAGTTACCAAAATAAAAGATATGAACAAACCTCAATGCAATGAATAACTGAAGACTTGTTATTAAAATCTTAAATAGACTGTACTGGTTTATATATTCTTTCAGTTTGTCTAGGATAAATTTAAAACTAAATGGATTAATAGGTTTCTTAAATGTGAAAATTGCTGTCTTTGCTACTGAGGCCTGTACTGTCCTGGTGACTCCAGGGTTCTATTGGTCAGATGCTCAATGCCACCCTTTCCATGTGAAACCCTGGGTTGATAACCAGCTTTGCATGACTATTTATCCCAATTACACATGTTGGGGTAAGGGGACCCAGATAATGGAGAGATACGGTGAACTCTCCTTATAGAACAGTCCCAGGTTTTTTTGAAGGTTTCTTAATTTTAGGTCAGTAAATTGATACATATGGAAATAGGAAAGCATTGGGCTGGTTTTAACCTTCCAAACGTCGCTGCCCATTCTGATTTTGTTTGGCCAGAGCAGACGTTTGTGTTCAAAAGAGTGGTAAACAGACTGGTTTTCTACTCTACCTGAGCCCCAAGGGTACTTTGTCATGCTGCCTGGAGCAGTCAGGGATCAAACCAACAACCTTCCAATTAAAAGACAACCTGCTCTACCCTGATGATCCACAGCCACCCCAAGGAACATTAAAAATGTAAGTATAGCACGCTGCTGTACAGAAATAAACAGAGGCCATGAAGTCTATGATGTGCAATTTCTTTGGGCAGGTTTTGGGCCAGTTACTCAGTCACACACATTGGCTGCTACTTCTGCACAGAGGTGAATGTGGAATTGGAGCCAGGGTGGTGGGAAGAAGATGTGTTTGGCTTCACTGAAATAGACTTCATCCAAAAACATCCACAAACAATCAGACCTGTGTCTTAATTTAGGATCAAATAAGGTTGGCTCAAATAAGGGTAAAAATTTCACATGTAAGGAAAAATAGAGCATGTGAGCTGCTGTTTGTCAATTCTGTTTTAGTGATATTTGACATTTGCAACTAAAAATGTGCTCACCTTTTCTGCAGTATATCTCCACAGAGCCAGATTGGCCTGAAGTGCCATAGACTGAGAGCTGGTAAATGAAACTGGAGGAGGAACATTTAGGGTTGCAGGCAGCTCTGAAACTGAGTCTGTAGGGACAGTAACAAAGGCCAATTAGAGATCACAGAAAATGTGTTACTTTAAGCTAGTAGAGAAGACCAACATTCAGCCTCACCTGTTAAAACGGGGGCAATAATTTGTGGTAGAGGTGTAAGAGGAGGGTTTTGCCCCAGCCTCTCTGTATCCTTATGCAGGTGACTTAATCGTATTTGCTCCTGTAACAACAAGTGTTAAGATAACCACCACATTCATTCATTTATGTGCTTCATAAAGTGACACACATACCTTTAAAATCCGTTGCTCCTGTTGCCTCAGGTGCTCTGTTTGGGTGTGAATATTTCTCAGTCGCGCCTCGTGCTCCGCCTCCAATCGTTTCGCCTCCTGCAATGCTCGTTCCCCCTCCTCATACTTCTCTGCCGCGAGCTGTGAAGAACACGGTGTAGGGAAAATATGAACACACGCTGGACAAAAAACATGTCCAACACACTACACACAGGGATCGGTGTAGTGTGAAATTACCTTGCTGAAAGCCTCGACCTCCTGGGCTCGTGTTTTGAGTCTCAGGGCCGTGCTGCTTAGTCTTTCTTTCTCTCTGTCCAGCTCTTCTCTAAGTTCTTCCAGAGCCTCTCGCTCCCGTGCCACAGCAAGTTCCTTCTGTTTCAGCTCGGCCATGCGAAGCTTCAAGTCAGCTTGCTCCTACAAAAGGTTTTTACATTTTTTGTGCCTTTTCACGACTTGTGTGGGCTAAAGAGCTGACCTAAAGCTCAAGCTCACCTGTGCCAGACTTATGATGGAGCCCTCCCTCTTCTCCAACAGACTGCTGACCTCACGCTCAGCCCTCTCATGCCTCTGCTTCTCCTGGGCGTGGAAGAGTGCCCACTCGGCCGCCAACTTCCTCCTCTCATCCGCGCAGTGCTGCATCACTGACTTCTGCTCCTCCAGTAACGCGCTCTGAAAACACAGAAAAGGCCAAAGAAGCAAGTGGCGGTCAAGCTGCGCCAAGTTGGTGCAAAACACCTGTGCTGCTGCTGCAGATGTTCGTTGGCCTCACCTTGGCTCTCTCCAGCTCCTCTCGCTCCACGCTGATCTGCGTGGTGAGGACACACCGCTCTTCCTCCAGGCTTCTTTGGGTCGACTCGGCTTTGGCCTGCTCTGCTGTCATCTTCCAGCGCTCCTAAAGCACGCAAAATTAAATGGCATCTTCAGTCTTTAATGAGAAGAAGGTCAGTTTATATTATAGGTGGTATTTTAGCTGTTTTCCTCACACTTATAAAATATAGCTTAAAAATGAATAAGTAGGATGCTCTGAGCATCTTAGAGAACCTGCCAAAGGACAGAAGACCACTGTTTATGACTGTGGTTGCATGTTTTTTGTCAACATCGTACATCAAAATGAGCTTTGGGCTTTATTTCTTCAGCATTAAAAGCAGTTTTTTTGGATGTGAGGCTTCTGGCAGTTCGGAGATCAGCTCAGTGCGGTTGGGAGGCATGTCTGGTGCATACTTTCTGTCTGTGTGAGGCTCTGCAGACGCAGGACGACCATCTTCTGTCTTTTTGTTCTTCTCAGTCTGCGCAGCTACTTCTATTGTTATGATTTCAATTAAACATGAACCGCGCTTTTGTTCGTTCGCCCATGTTTGGTTCATCAAGCGCTCGGCCATAATTCTACAAATTCCAAATACTTAGTTGTCTCTTGATGTGAGGTAAAAATGATTCTGCAATATTTCTTAATATGCAAAGACAATGTTTAGAAATCTAAAGTATGACATTTTTCGTTGATGCACTACTGCAGCAGGTCCCGGTGTATGATCTTGGTCTGTTACTGTCATTTCTCATAATCACCTTCTCAAGCTGTCTCTGCTGCTCTTTAAGCTGAGTGTCCATCCTGGAAATAATGTCCTTCAGGTACGCTTTCTCCTCTGCCATGGCTTTCTGCTGCTGGGCCAGATGACCCTGCATTGCTAAAACGCACGCACACGCACAC
>NW_024582655.1:708891-740038 GCF_018398535.1 Haplochromis burtoni | reverse complement strand
CACACACACACACACACACAGAATGACATTAAGCCATCGTGTTCTCGGACAATCTGCATCTTGACCCATTTTGTACAAAGTACACACGCGTGTGTGTGTGTGTAAAATACTTCGAAGCTGCTCGTCTCTGTGCCGTGCCTCCTGCTCCAGGCCGTGAGCGGTGTGTTCGTGCGTGCTCTCCACCCGAGAGGAAAGCTCCCCAAGCCGTGAGGAGAACTGCTCCATCCTTTCAATCACCCCTGCCACGGACCTGGACAAAGGCGGTGGAATTAAAACTTTTTATACACGAAAAGCTTGCTACATGTATCAGCACTGGCGCTGATATCGTGCACAAAAGAAAAAGAAGCAAAAGCATTAAATGTGTGACTGTCAATTAGACTTTTTGGGAATTTTCTTACCTGGTCTGAGATGTTGCGCTTGTAACAGCATCGATCTCTTCTTCCTTTAGCCTCTTCAGTCTGTGGATCTGATCCTCATAGTCTCTCTTCATCTCCAAGATAGATTTTCTGAGCAGCAATGCAACAAATATACACTAAACCTTAAAGTCATCTATTTGCGATAAAAAACTAAATATTTGGAGACTTATTGAGTTATTTCACTGAGTTATCTGGATAATTTAGTTGAGTAAATCCCAAAACCCAAACCAATTTCAATAAAGCAAAGAAGGCTGGTTTTCTTTTCTTTCTTTCCTATGGTGTTGTCTTTTGAAACTACAACTTCACAGCCAGTAAATTTGTCGCTAACTGTAGAAAATTTGTTCTTGCTTTCATTTCATAGTCAACCTGCTGCCATAAAACAGGTTTTCCTACGTTTACCTCTGAAGGTCTCTGAGTCTCTCCACCTCACAGTCTCTTTCCTGCTGGGCCTGGGCCATTTTCCGCTGGTACTGAGCCTGAAGCTCTGAGCGTTCCTTCTCAGCCGCTCGCGTTACCGTTGCCAGGCGTTCCATCAGGTCTTCGCACTCATGTCGCGCTTGAGTCTCCCGCTGGGCAACCGAATCCTCGAGCAGTTTCACACGAGCTCTGAAAATACACAGAGAGACTTGGGTTACAGACACATGTATGTAGAAGACTTCCACAGTTTCATGTGCTAAACTGAATTGATAAATTGATGTGGTCTAGGAATGGACTACTTGTGTGCGTTCTCCAGGAGCTCCATATCCTGTTTGTGCCGCTGCTGCATGCTCTCCAGTATCATTTGGCTTTGGTCTCGCTCCAGCTGCAAAGTCTTGACCTGAATGATGACACGATAAACTTTAAAGATAAAAAAAAATTAAAATTAAAATTAAAAATACAGTAACAATGCTCCCCCCATCACACCTCACATCCTTCTTGTCACCACATGAGGACATACCTGTCCCTCCAACTGGATGACGCGGGCCTGTAAAGCTTGATAGTCTGCAGGTTGTTCTTTTTCTGTAAGTCGCCGCAGGAGTCCCGCATCAACCACACCGCCTAGGCCCAGCAACTGAGTCTGCATCAGCTTTGAAAAAAAGTAGCCAAATTAAAAACAAACCAAAGGATGAATCTGGTGATTACATTCATTAGTAGGTCTTTGGAAGTGAGGAGGTCCTTACCTGGTTTTGGAGAAGCAGCTGCTGCAGACTGTCGGCTGAAAATGATGCCTGTTCCAAAGAAGAAAGCATTAAAAACGACAACAAGAAAAACTCAGAGACTACAAACCTGTCTTTGGGTGGTATTTACTTCAAAGGGAACGGTGTTGTAGTTCCTCTGCGCTCATTTTGTTTTCTTTGTTCTTTTTAAACGTACTTAAAGAGGTTTGCACTTGTTTTTACTGCTCTACAAACCGCAGGCTTTTGTTATGTAGGCGTAGGTAATGGATAATAGGTATTGATTTGCAGTTAACTGGACATGAATAATTTGAGATTATGACGTAAAGGTCAACAGTGACTTATTTTAAATCTTTATACAGCATTTTCTATATGCTGACAATACACACTGCACTTTTAGGAATCATAGATTCTAAGTTATAAGACTTTTTCTCCATTTTTTCGTGTTCACAGACAGGCAGAAGGACAAGTACATGCAGAAGCAGTGCCAAAAACATCACCTCCTTGGTGGAGGTAAAACATATCTATTACAATTATGTCAGCCTTGATGCATGAAGGTAACAGTACCTGTTGTGGGAAAGCAGCTGATGTGTTTAGCGTTGCATTTTGCTGCGGATCTGCAGGAAAAACAAAAAAAAACATGAGTAACAACCACACCGAGGCGTTACATCTGATATTAAGGCACTGGAGAGAAATCTGATGGTATTTTAGTGAACTGAGTCGTTTCCCTGAGATTACCTACACCACATTGTGCCGGGCAGTGCAGCAGACAGGGGGCTGGGCAAAGGCAGTTGTTGCAAGGTTTCATTTGAAGCCTGAGTGGGCTCTGTTAGCACCTTGGATCTTGTACTGGATGGGAAGTGGTGGGGTTTGGACTGAAGCTGAGGCTGGCTAATGCTAACAGCAGAGGCTAACAAGGGATCAGTATCGCTAGCAGAGTAAACTGAATGATAAGGCGAACTAAGAGCTGATGGATGGAGTGGGTTTGGTGGGGATGATGCTAAGGTGGAGGGGAGGTAACACTCGCCTGTGGGTGTATACTCGTTAACTACAGAAGGAGAGTGTATGAGAAAAGGAAGACACGGTTTAGAAAAAATATGAGCTCATGACTTATTTCTATTTTAAAATGATGTGATACAAGGTAGGATTAGGTATTAGATGGGTTTTTTAAGTATACGGGAAGCAGCCTAATGATTAACATTAACTAGTATGATTGTGTGAGAGGAGTGGTCAAAAGGGTTTCTGCTGTAAATGTGCAAATTGGGCAAATTTGCTGGCAATCTGAATCAGTGACTTTAATAAGATGGAAGGATAGCTACCATGATTAGACCTTTCTTCTCTGACAGGCGTGGAATGAGCAGCAGGACCGAGGCGTCCGGGAAAAGTGTCACTACATAAAATATAAGGAACATTTTTTTTTAAAAAGGGCCAAAACGTTAACATGGATTTAATGGACTTACACAACAAACCCCTTACCTCGTTTCTTTGATTGAAGGAAGCGTGTCTTCTCTGCTTTTGGGAGTTTGTGACGTTACTTGTTTACTAAAAATGAGATCAGGTTATCAATCATTACTGAGAACATGCTCTTTCTGTCTCTGTAGCATTTCTGTTATTGTCTTCAAATTGCACCGTACCTAACACTGAAGTCAGTGAAAGACTCTTCCTGCTTGGATGGTTTTGCCTCTGTGTTTAACGCGGACAGAGCTTTCCTCCTGCTCAGTGCCCCAGCTAACCAGTCATCCTCATCATCCCCTTCTTTCCTCTGGGTCTTAGAAACCTCAGGCTTGGCCTGTTTAATGGTATTGTCAGCTGGGGCTGAGCTCTCTTCTGGTGTTTTTGCAACAGATGTGGAATGGCTACCAGTGAATGAGGGCTTTCTTTCCAGTAAAGGAGACGAGGGGCTCTTTGAAGCCTCTGCTGGATTCTTTGTCTTATCGATGCCCTCCTCTAGATAGACCGGCTCATCTTCTGTCTTGAGGCCCAGCCAGTCGGCTGAGTTGCGTTGTCGAGAAGATGTGGGAGTGGTGGGCTTTGGCTTCTTTTCTGGCGTAGATACACTCATGTCCTCAGTAGAAAATCTGGTCGTGAGAAAAAAAAGATTACTTCTGTTCTGCTGAAAGCTGTAGGCATGAAGCAAACTGTAAATAACAAAACCTGGGCACACCTGACAGACTGTCTACGAGACTGACGCCCTTCAGAAGTGGATCCCAGTGTGGGCTGATAGGATCCAAATGTGAGGTCATCATCTAAACGAGGCTCTGATAGTTGGGAAAACGATTAGCTACTTCATTTTTTTAAGATAGTATTTAATTACAGCCAAGTTAAGGACAAAACTATGGTGCTCTATCACCTTTCCCAGCAGACGTCTTCTCCTGTTGCGGCTTTTCTTGAGACTGAAGCTCGTCCTTCCTCTCGCCCGTTGGTGGTCGCTCCAGAAGACGCGGTGACGTGAAACTCTCCAGAATCTCATCAATTCTGGTACGAGGTCTCTGAGGGGCGTCGGCTCTGAGAGCAACAGGGAACAGAGGTGACGCACAAAAGCAGCTAGGCTAGCAAACCAGACTGAGGCTAGTTTGTAAAGTCAGAGTTTGGTTATGTTTTTAGCTGCAGCCCAAAGCAATACCACAGTAATTATTCATCATTTGAGTGCTATAAATAAGGACAACAACGAGAGTGAGAGGGGAAAAAAAAAAAGTGAAAACAGAGTTGTTACCTTTCCTTGGGAGACCAAAGCGGTGTTTCTTGTTTCTTGGGATTGTTTTTATTGCTGTCAAATCCGAGTGTATCCATTAGGTCATCCTTATCATCCTCAAACGTGAGCTCGCCTTTCTTTGTTGCCTTAGCTGATCAACAAAGAATAAAACACAAGCCTTCAGCATTTGGCAATTATTTAAAAAAAGAAAGGAAACTAAAGGATCCTGGTAAGTTTAAGGCTTACTCGTTTTATTCTTTAGAATGGGAGATGCTGAAGGAGATGGCACAGATTTTTCAGGTTTGGAGAAGCTAGATTTCAAGTCAGGCTTTGAGTCACCTGGAAGCAAATCATCCAGGGGGTCGTCTAGATCTGCAAAAAATAAGAGTCTTTATATCATGAATAATGGATTTGGGCCCCAGAGTGTAAAAGGGCAATAAAACACTTAAATACTTACTTTATTATTATTATTTTTATCTGCTATACCAATACAATAACTTGAAACTGTACTTTGTTGAACTGGATTCATTAACTGACACATTTCCCAGTTGTGAAACATACACTTAGTGGCCACTTTGTTAGGCACACGTTTCAATTGCTCATTAACACACATATTTAATCAGCCAATCACATGGCAGTGCATTGAGGTAGGCAGATGTTGTCAAGATGGCCTGCTGAAGTTCAAACTTTGTATCCGAATGGGAAAGAAAGCTGATTTAAGTGACTTTGAATCTAGAGTAGTTAATGCTAGAGATCAGATGAGAGCACACGGATTACTTTGAGCTGATAAGAAGGCAACACTAACTCAAATAACTTGAAAAACCCAGTTTTGCAGAAAGCATCTCTGAGTGAACCTGTCAAACCTTGAAGCACATGGGCTACAGCAGAATACAATACTGGGTGTGATTTCGGTCAGCTAAGAACAGGAAATTGAGGCTACAGTTCACACGAACTCACAGTCAACCTGAGTAATATTTCTGATCATGTCCATTTACCATTTATTGAACAAAATACAAATATAAATAGTCTGTTGTGAAAAAAGTAAGTGTACACAAGCTAGATCACACAGAATCTAGTTTTTTCTTTGCAGAAATCAGTTGTTTTAGGTGTTTTGCATGTCTGTCAACAATCTCTGACGATTGCTCACTCAAAGTTTTTGAACATTGTTGAGCAAAATCTCTTTAATTGTAATATGTTCTATGCTTTAGTTCATAGTCACCGTCAAAAACAACATTTTACTTCTGACGACACCACAAACTTCAGTGGCAGAGAGAATTAAAGAGAGCAGATGAACTTGTGACATTAAGTTTGGATATATGAGCTTTATCCATAGGCACAAGTTCAAATTATTATTTATACTTGCCCCTTTACATGTATAGATATAATATTGGAATAACTGAAGGGCAATTCCATCTGCTAGTTGGATCATTGTTCTTGGGTGTCAGCGTATGCAAATCTAATTCCTTCCGTATACTTCCAGATTTGTTGATTCGATTTGGAATAGCAAACATTTTACAGTGTACACCTCCACTGTTAAATACTACCCACAAGCACCCACTGATGTGACTTAACTGCAAGTACAGGACTAAACACGTATCAACCACACTAATGTACCTTTAGCGTAAGAAGTCTGAGCAACACCTTCATCCTCACCACCACTGTCTGAGTTAAAGCAACATTTTGAGAGAAACAAAGCAAAGCTGCAAGTCAACAACACATCTGCACCATGTTCATTTATACAAAGCTCAGTCAAGGAAGCGGATGTCACGACAGGGAGGGGGAAGACTCGCTTACCAGAGAAGGTGAACTTCTTATAACTCCGCGCTGAGGATAAAGGTGCAGAGTTCGGCTTCTTCCCCTCTTTGGTGGGTTCATCTGAGGGAAGCAAAGGCAGACAAAAGCCTTTTTCTGATCGCTGCTATTAATGTAAAACTTCAAAGCTGGTAATAATGTGGAGCTAATAATGAGAAAGTAATTTATGCGAGAACACTCTGCACTGAATTACCTGCTTCCTCTGGTTTTGCATTACTCTCGAGCACAGCAGAGTCTTTCTTTGGTCCTTCGCTAACAAGTGGCTTTGTTTGCGCGGGAGCCGAACTGGGCTTCTTCTTTGATGCAAAGAGGTCAGCGTCCATGTCGTCCATGTCCTGCACGAGGACAGAGAGGAAAAGTGAAACGTGCAGTGTGAACTTTATCTTTGCCGCCGCAACCTCAATTAATGACCCACCTTCATGCTCTTGAGTATGTCGCTGGGATCAGCCGCTGACACATCCGAGTCCTTGGACAAAAGAAAATATAAAAAGACAAAATAAACACAAAAGGAAAAAAAAAACGGGGTGAATATGACCCAGTTTGCATATTATCCTACATACCTCAGTGTCCGCACCATCCATTTTTATCTCCTGTGCTAGCGTGCTGAAGATATAATCAGTAGCAGATGAGCAGGAAAAGAAAACAGAACATGAAGAGGAGTAATAATTTACAGCTGGCACATTGCAATTCAAAAAATCTTCCTTCTAACTTACCTATACATAGGTCCTCCGCGTGATGCTTTCGTCCTTACTGGCTGCTCTAGTTGGAAAATTAATTCAAGAAAATATTATGACACACTTTAACATAAAGATAGACACTAATTCTGATAAAACTGCACAACTGCGCTCACTTACTGTCATCATCAAGCAAGCTGTCAAGCAAATCATCCCTGAATGAACCTTAGAAAAGCAGCAGAGGTATGCAGTCAACTTCAGCAAGGTGCAGGAGAGGCATACTACTGCTGCTGCCTATATCTGTATTTGTCGTGGTACGACATCTCATGATCCAATGATTTTGGATCAGCAGGACAGACACACACTGGGTTATATTTTAATGTAGAAATAGGCTTTTATCATTTTACAGTCAATGTTTTGCTGAGGTACAATCACGAGGGACAAGGATGTAATTGTGTGCCAGATACAACATACTTTAATATAAAGTGGACCAGACCAGTGAAACTCCCCTAACTGTCACTGTACAAAAGTTTAACTTTTCTGCCATTTAATTGTCTATATATTACTTAATTACTTTGGTGTAGTATGAATGACCATGGGAGAGGTCTTTATCAAGCTGTAAATCAGTTAAAAGTCTAATTTTATGCCGTGCTTTAGATTGTTCAAAGCCACCCAGCGGGTCAGTGTTGTACCAAAAGAGATTCATCATTTTTAAACTCTTGTAAATGACTTGTTGTCTGTCAAACATATCTTTCATGATTGCTATCAAGTCGTTTGGAGCCACAAACAACATTCCTGTCACAAGGTAGAAGCTGCAATCAGTTTTGGGCAAACTAATTTATATAGAAGCCTTTATTTATCCAGCTAAGTCTCACTGACATTAAAAGTGTCTTTTTAAAGAGTAATCTGGCCAAGAAAGGAGCAGAAATTGCAACAAATACAAAATAATAGTTATATAAAGACACTGTGTTTTTATTTATTTTATATACATAACCCCTTAATAAATCATGTTAGCTACACTCAATATAAGCAAATACATTACACATTAAAACAAATACACAGAAACATCGGAAATCACTACTTGGTACAAGACCGTTTAAACTTTTTTGTCGAATTGATTCTGGGCCCCAGGCCTTATTTTTGATACTCCTGAAAGTTTATTTTAAAAAAATTAAAAATTAAAAAAAAGAAGGAAAGTTAGTAGGATTCAAATAGCACAAGTTTAACTTACTTTTCGAGGCTTTCCCCTTCAGCGTTGTAGCCTGAAAATAGCAGTGAAAATAAGTTTATTAATTTAGCAGATAATCATGAAAAAAGTGAATGATAATGAAATGATCCTCGAAGATTATGAAACCCCGTTACATCGTCAATGAATAAATACAAAAAAATGTCGAGGGAGAGCACAGTTTGACTTACCATGTTCAATCTGTGCTGGTGGGTTTACAGTGTAAGGGTAGTCATCAAGCTAACAGTGCAACAGAACCGAGCAGAATACATTTTTACTGCCATTTTTTTTTATTTATTTATCATTTCATCGTCACTGTTAGCAGCTCTGGGTTTAAGAGCAGCATAAAATGAACACACATAAGCGCCTCCTGTCTCTATTGGCAACCGCTCAGCTACTCTAGCTAGCATTTGTCAAGAACACAACACGACTGGAGCCTTTCGTCTTAATTACTGTGGTTTAAATAGTCACGTATTCATACAGCTCGTTGTGTTTAGCGTTTAGCATCTTAAAGTTGGCCAGCAGACTAACGGTAAAAAAACAAATCACACCGCCCCCACACAACCCATTTCCACAGAGGGTTGCACCTTAGCTACACTGCAAACAAAAGCTAACTAGTGTTCCAGCGCTAGACTTGTGATTAGCATTAAATGTAGCTACATACAAAATAAGCAGTAAACCACCAGCTTCGGTGTTTGGGCCACTCAGTGCTGGAGTAGCGGGTGCCACAACCGTGCCGACCGGCAAAACATACGTTTCCTGTTTACTGTTTGAGGTGCATTATGGGTAGAGTAGTTTCAAGGAAGCCTTCGGGGAAAGGCGTTTGAAAAAAGGCTTTTGATTTGTGCTGTCTAAAAACACTAAAGTTAGTCGTTTTGAACATGAGCTGGTATTTTTAACCAAAGTGCTTGGGCCTGCTTAGTGAGGTCTGCCAAAGTGGTTTACCAGCAGGTGGCATCAAAGCTTAGAAAATGACTCAAGGCAAATCAGAGCTGAGTAATATTTTAAAATCAGTTTAGTAATACTATTAATGTTCTAAAGCCTTTTCTGTTCTCAGAAACAGCTTGCAAATTGACTAGAAGAGTACCTTTAACCTAAACTTGAAATTTTATAAAAGTCATTATAAAAAAAATGAAAAAAAGGGTAATCATCTTTAAAAGTTTACAAGTAGATTTTTAAAAACCTTTTAAACTGAGTTTTTGTGCCTTTCTGATGGCAAAGGGAAGTTTGTCCCACAGTGTTGAAGCTATACATGCATATGTGCTCATACATAATACTAATTTTCATGTAGGGTGGAACAGAGGTGCAGTGGTTAGCGCTGGGTTCAAATTCAGTCCGCCTCTCTCCCTCCCATGAGCTCTGAAATGGATAAATAAAAGACAATGGCTGAATGTGAGCTTTATGTCTTAATGACATTTTCCAATATTGATCTAATGTTTAACATTTACTTGAACTGTAAAGTTTCTTTTCTGTGATGATTTGTGTGGACTGTGTTTGAAGGTGCAGGAGGACTGTCGTCTTACAGTAAGCACATTCCTCAAAGCCATCATTCATCGTGTTACAGAGTTACATACAACTAGACCTGATTTTGTTTCCTATTCATTGTAGTATCAAAACAGTTTTAGCGCATGAGGTCTGTACATGCTCGATATTGTTTCATTTTTGCTGAATTGGTGAGTCAGACAGAAGCTGTTAACAGACAGGTTTCCTTCCTCTGCTGGCAAATGTGGACAGGCCTCATTTTGACTCTGCAGTTTTGTCGAGACTGTCGGACTAATGCACACAAGTGATAATCTGTGGCAATTTGCCTTTGATAAAGTAAATATCAAATAACAAGTGTGCAAATAACAATTTATTTATTTTCCAAATTATCTGCTGTGTATATCATGTGATCGGTATACTTTACAGGAGTGCTTTGTTTACTGTAATGTCAGCTGACATTTTAAATGTTGATAGAAGGCAAAAAAAAAAAGCACTTTGACCGAGTGGAAAATAAATACTTGTATGATATGAAAACCATTTTAATAAATCACCAAAGTATGAAACAGTTATTATTAGTGCATATGACAGAGAAGCCTCCCTGATGTTCAGTGGCACACAGCAGAGCATAAATGCCTTTTAATGCTATATTTAGTTGCTGGTGTTCCTCTGGGAGAACAGCATAAAGCTTTAATGTTTACATGCCACATACAGTGCAACATATGACGTAAACGCAATACTTCAGAAGAAATGAGGCCACTTGTGAAATGCTGAGATGCATCCTGCCAAAGGTCTAGCCCTCTCTCTGCGTGCAACAATTTAACACAAACCATATGGAAAAGAAGCAGGAAAAAAATGTATGTGTCATGCTATGATTTACCCATGAAAGTGTTACATTTGCAGTCTTCTCCTGGAGAAAAACCCCCACAAGAACTGACTGCAAATAAAGTAAAAAATCAGTTTAATTAAAATATGTGAAAGGATTAATTTCCTGAGAAAATCACAAGCAGCAGTCTAGGGGGTGAAAAATAATGCCAACGCAGAAGTGCTGAGCACAGCATTTCCTTGGTTGAGCCAATAGAGCCTGACTCCAAAATAGAGTCGATCTGCAGATACACCATGTTAAAATGCTCAGTTTTACCACCGATATAAATATGTTTACAGCCTTTTGCAAAAACCATTTGGGCCACTGTAGCTAAGTTCTTTATTCATGACATGTGAATTTTGCTCTAATGTTCCCATTAAAATTCTGCTAAGGCTTGAAGTTATGCAAAACATGGGAGCATGGATGGTTGGTCTTGATCAGCATTCAGTTGCACTAAAATATAATGGAGTTTGTTGTTCAGTTTTTCTCGTTAAAACATTTTGTTTTAGGCCTAGTTTTCCAATAGCCAAAATTAGCATGTCAATGGACTTTGCTCACCAAGTTAGCTAGCCCCGAGTGAGAGAGCTGAGGACTTCTAACAGCTCTGTAACAATAGAGTAAAAACAGGACACCAACCTTCTTGTGAAAAAGGAAAAAAAAAAACCTGGGGTTGCCTGGTAAGGACATTGAATTCTTTTACATTACATTCAGCAATTGATTGCATGTAGTTCGAGCATGCAACACCTTCAACCTCTGAGTGACTACTTCAGGAGGCGATTGCACAGGTTGCCTGGTGAGAGGTGACCTGTCTCCAAGCAATCATGCTCCAAACCACACAGACTGTAATTACAAATTGGTAAAAGTTTGCAAATAATTGCCTTGCAATCAGTCTGTGCCAGTCTGTTCCAATGAGTACAACTCATCTGTCATGTGGGTGGTTATTAGCTGGTTGGACATAGCTGATTATGCTCAAATATAGTGAGCACCTATGCTATTTTGCAGTTAAATTGCCAGTCCTGGAGTAACTACCTCCCACTTTCTCGTGGAATTTGTAAATTTTCAGTTTCAAATTGAAGAAAATTTTGCTGAACTCTGAACGTTAATCGTTAAATTGAATTTCTGTGTATGTAATTCCACAGATATATCACAGCTGATCACAAACAGATCAAACGTAACTGCTAACTTGACCCCATTCAGTGACAAACTGTTTTATTGCCGTCTTATTCCTGTTAGTTAGTTTAAAGTTGGCAGCTGACTGCAAGTGGTCACAGGAACATAACCAGAAATCTTTTTGCAACCACTGTAGCCGCCCCCTGCTGGCCACTAGAAAGAATGCAGCTTTAAGGCAATGGATTCCAAGGCAATGGCCTTGGATTCACTTCTCTGGTCTAGAAGCTACTTGCACCATGTGTGAATGAAACATACATTTCGCGAGATTTAAAATGTAATATTGTTGGAGGGTATGAAAATGTTTTGTTCTATTGTTTTTCCTTATGGAAAATAATTTTATATGTCAAAGCAAAACATCAGACAATCAGAGAAGAACATTGTGGCATTTTATTGTGTGGAGGCACATTTTTGTTACTTTAAACCCTGGAAATCTGATCAAATTCACAAGCTAAAGATACATTTTGACTCTAAAGCAGACAGCAGTAGTAGCAATGTTGTAAATTCAGCCTTTGTCCAGTTTCATCTTCCAAGCTGAAACATACCCATGTTCACTCATTTGCTGTTTCCTCTTCAGTAAAACGAACATCTGTTGGACAGATAGGGGGGAGGCATGATCAAAACAAGCCTCATTGTTTTTGTAGCCCTCTATTTTTTTTTTTCACTCCCGGTGGGAGCCTTACTGTGAGCTGCCAAATGCAGATGAATTAGAATCAGATCACTGAGAGAATACAAAGAAGATTACACGAAGTCTGTCCTGTAGCATCAGTGGAACAAGTGTTGACATCAAGAGGCCACTGAAAAAAAGAAGCACAAAATAAATTAAGACTTGTTTTCTGGCTTATTCAACTTAAGATTTAACAAATGACGTCTGCAGGGGAGGATGAGCAAGTAATTGGGAAAAAAATGTAAATATTAAATGCAAAGTCATGAATGATGTGGGAAAACAGCTGTCTCCAGAAGATGATTCATGAAGCTAACATGCTGTGGTTCATTATGGAGGTCAACTACTTTATTAAGTTCCCCTACACCGGCATTTAACAGTGCGGTTCCAGGAAGGTGATGTATTTATACTACCCCTCCAAAGAGATGATGGATTGCTGTTCTGCCCATGAATCATTTAGCGTTGTAACAGTGAGTCCTCAAAAGCCAAATGTGAGGCAGGCATCTCTGTTCTTCGTGCATCTTTCGAAGGTTTACAAAAGTTACGAAACCTCCTTCAGTTTCATCACTACAGCACAGCGTTTGCAGGTGTTCTAGAGATGACAGAGGATCTGGCAGATCTTTCAATCTATGTTTAAAATATTGCGCCTGGAATGTCAGAAATGTTGGAATGTTTTCTTTTTTTTCTTCTTTTTTATTGCAGAATTGATTTATCAGTGGGGTTTTTCCTTCCTCTGTCATAACAGACTGAACAGCCCAAATCCAGCACACGTTAGACTAGATCGACTCAGGAATGTGTCAGAATGCACGTAAGTTATGACTTCTCTCATTATCTCCTGTGATAAAGCTAACCGAGGGTGCGTGCCTCAGTTCACTCCTGTTGGAATTGATCCTATAATGATTTTGAAACGCGTGACATCACTGCAAATTTTAAAGAGAGTTTATTTATAGGCAATAATTTACTGCAATCAAATGCTACACGGTGTATCTGACACACATAAGCAAACTAAATTAAAATAAACTAAAGTGGGAAGAGGTTTTCCACTCACAATTCCGGTTTGCAATGGCTAATGACATTCTAAGTGATGGCTGGAAGTTCAGAAAAAAACACCAATGACATTTCAGACTTTGTCCATCTGCACTGGAGAGGAAAACAATTCCTCCACTTATGCAATTGGAACTGTAAACACTGCGAACACACAGTTTGGTGCTGAAATGCTGTTAGTTGCAAAGTCATGAATGGCATTGGCCAATAATGATTTAGAAGGAATAGTCATCCTGACTCAGCTAAATCCAATTGCCCTCATAAAAGCACTCTCCTAAGGTGGCCTGTGACCTACATGAAACCTCCATCCTGCAGTGGGGAACAGGTTTACTATTTTATGTAGCGATCTTTCACATTCACATTTAACACTGCGGTTCCAGGAAGGCAATGTATTTATAATAACCCTCTAAAGAGATGGTGCATTGTTTCTTCTGCCTCTGAATCATTTAGTGTTAGCAGTGTAGCAGTGAGTACTTAAAAGCCAAATGTGGGGCAGGCGTCTTGGCTCTTTATGCATCTGTGCCTCTCCAACATGCTCCACTGCTCCACTTTCTCCACTTGTCTGAAGCCCCTTTGTAAACCCCTCCTCTCTCTCTCTCTCTCTCTCTCTCTCTCTCTCTCTCTCTCTCTCTCTCTCTCTCTCACACACAGACACACACCAGTTCCTCATAATTATCAGCCTGTCTTTCCGTCACCCGTCGTGATTCTCAATTTTGGTGTGTTGGTCTTATGTTGTAATGTTTTTATTTAATGAATTGAGTTTTCTTTTCGATTTACAACAAAAATGTTTTGTACATATCATATGTTGAGTTCTGTAGTGTGATTTGGATTCTTAAAAACTGACTGTATAAACACTGTCAAATCCTAGAACAAAACATATTGCGTAATCTTCATCACAAGCACATTCAAAAAAGATCAGGATTTTGAAAACTTCCTTGAAAATCCTGATCGTTTTTGAATGATTCCTCATTAAAAACAGTGTTTTAATGAGCACTGGAGGTTTGCTGCGATTTAACAACCTGTAAACAGAGAACATTTTTCAAGGCTGCAATAACAACACCCGGTGGACGTTATCTCATGTCAGGCCAGTAGAAGGATGACATGCATGTTTGACAGTTTCAACAGCATTTAACAACCTGGGCTGTAAGTTGAATTACGGGAATTGTAAATCCTAAAACTTTGGAACCTGGCCAGCGCTAAGCACTAAAGAAGCCATCGGATCTTGTTGTCTGCCGCTTTTTAATCTGTCGCTCGCATGTTCTCGAATTTGAAGAAAAGGTGTTGCATTTTCTCAGTATGCTTCCCTTCAGGTCATTTGTTTGCGTTTTCTTACCCAGTCATTTCTCTGTTTCTGTTGCTCCGTTGCTCTTCATGTATGGCACGTCTTCCTCAAACTCCTCTCTCTGCCTGTGGGAGGTGATACATAACAAGAGCACAATGTACACTTTTATCATGATAAAATCTTGAGATCTGGATGATGGAAAATGTGCGCACAGTTTTTCCTGTTTCATTTATTTCTGTTTGCTTTTTTCAGTCTTAATAGTGAGCTAGATGCTGCCGTGCTCCACGGTGCTGTAGCTGTTGGCGTTGTTTGCTATTGCAGTGTGAGTGGGTAAGCAGGGCCAGGGGCCTGAGATGATTGCACTTAAAGTCAATTAGTAGCCATAAACTCAAGAGCACTGATATTTTTTTCCTCCTCCATTCATGTCTCCATTAAAAAAAGCTGGAATACACTGTCGTTACATAGCCAGCCACTTAATCCACCACGCTGTTGCTCGAAGCAAGCCCTAAAATAATCACATGGCTGATTTCGAATCAATGAAAACCAGTCTCTCACGCTGTTCCCCTCATATGAAACAGATATGGCTTTTATGTGCTAAAAGTATAGTTTTTGTGTCAATTATTTAATGAGGTATTTAATGTGTTTCTCCAATGGCTCAAAGTAAATTTCCTCTTTATTCTTTCAGGCATTTGCTAAAGCAAATACTGACATGAGGGGGTTAAATGCAAAAATAAAACAACATTTCTAGATGTGAAAATTCAAATGGGGGTTTATAAAGTTTGACTCACGGTTTGATTTTGTTGGAGAACCTCTGTCGTAGGATGAGAGCAATGGTGGTGAGGACCATCATAGTCGTACACATGGCTCTACCCCAAGGATCTCCTGCCTTGGGAACGCTGGTGGTTCAGAGCACTGAACCGTCTTCCGCCATTGAAAGGCTTGAATGGTAAAAGGCAGAGTTTGTGGTGTAACAATCTGACTATTCCTGCCTTGGCGCTCACACATGATTGGGGAGATTACCATGGAGGATTAGCTAGGATCAAGGAGGGGGGGTTAGATCTCGCTGGCAGGACTACGAGGTAAACAGAGCATGCTGTGAGTTGCTGTTCTAAAAACAGCCCACCCTTACCACCATGTCATTAGCACAGCATGCTAAATCCATCTCATCAGTATATTGTCTTTTTTTCAGTTGAGGATAGGCAGAATTATGTAACGGGGGCAACAGGGTAGCTTCGCAACATGAGCCTAAAGATCAACATACCAATCAGCTTACATTGTTTTATAAGTGGATTATCTAGTTCAATATTATTGTGCTCAAACATAACTTGGGAAACAGTGAATGTTTAGAACATATCATGGGACTGCTTCTAAATATACCAAAACCAGACCCTCTAATGACTTCTCCGCAGGCCAAGTCCAGTGTTCCTACAATATATTATGAAAAGAGAGCACATAGTGGGATAAATGAGGGTATAAATACGGACTGTCGGCAGCTAAGCCACTTATACTTAGCACTGCTGACTCAAGCACAGAATAAGGGAGCAGTGGGGCAAGGAATAGAAAAGAAAGGTGTAATTTTGTCGGTATGCCCACGAGTGTGTAGTGACAGGAGGGTCACATTGGAGCAGCAGATAAACAGAGGCTTTTCTTTTTATTTGAAAATTGAATCAATTACAGATACAAACGTGAGCCATGATGAAAAATGTACAATCGCCACATTTAAATGTAAAAATGTAAAAACGTCTCGTATACTTAAGAGCTAATAAAGTGGCTACAAGTGGATACAGACTGATAAGATTAAACATCTGAAAGACATCATACTGTTTAGAAAGAATGCTGTTTACATTTCTGTTTCGAGATATACACATTCAGCAGAAGGCACATCCAAGTCAAATGTGACCTCTAGTCCACTGGTGGGTCTATGTTTGCATTTTCTTCCTCTTTGCTCTCTCTCCTTTTAATGGTTTAGCTTTTTACAAGAGTACAAATGTAAGAAGGTGAGCTGATTTTTTTTATTCTTCCCTCTCTCCCTCTCTTTCTTTCTGTCTCTCCCTCTTTAATACACACTAGAAACCCACTTTACTAACCACACGTAAGAGTGGACGTCCCATGATGATCTTAGATTACATCAAGCTGTATCTCACATTAGAGTCAACTGATTAATGTCCTATGAAGCCTGGAAATCAGAAGGTTTCCCCGCATGCCTGCCTATGTGGAAAAGAAATAGAAAATTAAAAAAACCCAAACAAAAAATGAGTAAATGTTTGTTTTATATGTGTAATTCTCAAGGCTTATATTTTATACCATCAATTTACATATGAAAGTGGCCATTTCACATTTTTCTCATGCAACATTAAAAAACATTCAAACTACGACACCAGAAAAACAGAAAATGGACACAATCATGAGTAAATCATAGTATTACGATATGTATGTATATAAAACTAACTTTTACTATTAGAGAGTATATTTCTAAGAAAATTTTACTACTTCTTTTCCATATGGGTAGTCCAAGTTTAAAACGTTCAACCAGTCGAGGTTGAGAGCTTTTCCCAGCCCAGTTCCTTGTAGATGGCAGAGATACTGCAGTAAACCGTGGCCAAGAGGTTTGTCCATGCTGCGCCCACCTCAGGTGTGATGACCTCTGGAAATTCTTCTCCCAGGACTTCTAGGATTACACCGCTCAGAATCTGAGTAAGACACAAACAAATGTGCTCAGGACATTGATGGAGCGCTTTGACTTGTTTTTCCCTGAAAATGTTGACCCCCAGTCTCGGGTTTTTGTACAGTTGAAGCAAAGAAAGCATAATATGTACAATATACAGACTGCGAGGGATTGAGTTGTGCTTGTTATCTTTGGTCTGATGTATGCAACTGTTTATCAAATTTGCAAATACACTAGCTGTCTCTTATCTTCTTATTTAGTGTCAGTTTTTTCATATAACTCTATGTTTCAATACTGAATCAAAGGAATCTCAGATGGGAAGGGTTGCTAGCAGTCTCTGGCGCTCTCAGCTAATTAATCTGGTTTCCTGGTCCAAACAGCTGCGTTGTGCATCATATTAAACGGTGTGCAGCTGGTTTCTGTTCACGAGCTCACAACAATTGACTGTACATTATGTATCTGCTTAAAACTACATGCAAGAGAAAAAACATAAAAGAATCAAAGGACAGGAAGCAAAACCAAGTCACAATATTATGGCAGGAAAGAGGAGTTTAATGACGAACATAATATAAAGTGGTTTATACTGTAAGGTAAAAACCCAATGATACAGAGACAACCCCAACAATCAACCAATCCCTTCTGAGCAAGAACTTGGCAACAGTGGGAAGGAAAAATTCCCTTTTAACAGGAAGAAATCTCTACCAGAACCAGACTCAGGGAGGGGCGGCCATCATGACTGGTTGGGGGTGATGACATGCGTCGTATGCTTGACATTTATCACATTTGTCTCACATTGTATCATTTCCTGTGAATGCAAAATGATTTATTGATCATTTTATGCTAACCTATTAAACTGACTGACTGTAAATACGTGACTCTACAGAAGCACATGGTGCAGAATGAAAGACAGTTTTTTTTCTACGAATGTCTTGGAGCGTGCTTTCTGCACAGCTGTTCACGCACTGTTTTCTTTACCTTGAAGTACACAGGCTCCACCTTGTGTTGGAGTGCATGGGCCTTGGCCACTAGCTTCAGCACCGACGCCACCTTATCTGAGTTGTCAAGGTTTTCCACCAGTGTATTGATGGCATTCATAACTCTCCGAGCATGCTTCCTGAGCTGGGCGCTCTTCTCCAGCTCCTCCGCGTCCTCAATGTGCTTGAACTGGTTGAAAAACTGCTTGGAGGAGGGGAAGTTGACAAAGAATCTGCAAAGGAGGAGTGCTAAATGAAAGATACGATATATATACATACGTGTAACTGCTGTACTATTCTCATCTTCCTTCTGCCTGCAGCCTCATCCTATAAACCCACGTTCCCTTGTCAAGTTGGCAAGATAACACGAGTAAACACTAGCGCATGTATAAGGGTGCTGCATACTTTTAGTGTAAAATAACTGCATTAAACTGATACTGTGCAGTGTGGTTTCCATACATTTGCAAAGGATTTACAACCTAAAGGGAAGAGTCCAGCTGCAGAGCTGTGATCATGGCAAAGAGCTGAATAAATAGATACTTTACACAGTGATTTCACAAGTTCTGTTGTACTAAACACCAGCTGTGGTTAGGTTTATGAAATAAAAATGAGGAATACTGACTAAATGACTAAATATGAAATAGTTATCATCATAAATGAAGTTATAGCTTCCTTTGCTTTCCAAACCAATTAATATGTCACACTGGAGAAGGAAAGTAAATTTTGTAGCATCAGATAAAGAATCCCAAAGTGTGCACTAACTCTGATATTCTGGGAGCTTCTCTGTTTGCTTTGATAAATGAATGGATGGAGACTTCTTATTGTATTTGCAGTTTAAGGCCCTTTGCCATTCAACTTATAAGGTAGTATACATATGCGTATCCCTATTTCGTACCTGAAAACCCAGTGTGATGAATAACTCTATTGTTTTTAAAGAAAAACAGTTCCAGTCCTGTTATCAATGTCAATATTTGTTGTTTTACCCATTCCTTGGGATGGAATGAAAAAATTAATATCAGGAACATGAAACCTGTCTCCTCATACACATTGTTTTCAAGCCACCCACCCTCGCCGCTCCTCGTTTGGGAACCTGTTGGCTGATGTTTCTAGTTCTGCTCTGGTTCCTGTCAGGACTTAAAAAAACATGATCCTGCATACTTTCCAAAAAAAAGCAACATGCTTATTACAGATGAGGGTGTGGGTATTCCATGCTTACTAAGGTCACACCTGATACTTCCTTTTCTTTCTGAGTGACACTGAAATTATAATTCCTGCAAAGACAGATACGAAGTTATACTTATGTTGGAGTACTCAGTTTCTCATCTCAGTTTAAGCTCTGGGTCGAGAATTTAATATCGCTGCGCTCTTTCTGAAGACAGCAAATAGTCCTTTTAAAGATGTTTTCTTTGACACTCAGAAGTATCAGAGTGAATTAACAATGAGGAACCTAAAAACTTACCCCCTCCCACAGTCTGGGAAGAGGGCCAAAGCATCTGGTTTTTGGCTATCGGATCGAGATATCCCATCTCCTCCCTGTCTGTAGAGCAACTAACAGAAAAAGGAAGTGCGGATTTACACTGTCAGATCTGCAACATATGGCTCGATATTAAAGTTTTACTCGTGAACTTAAACATCTGAGGGAAGGAGGTTGGGAGGCGGCGCATTCATTTTTCAATCCTGGGTGTATGGGCTTCTGCAAGTGCCGGAGCAAAATAATGAACCGTGCTGTTTAATCTTTCTGTCTTTGTAATTGCATGTGACCTGTGGTTGCATATAAATAGCCTCATTAGTTTTTCATATGGTCATTGGTTCTTAATCCTTCCTTATCTTATTTCGAGACTAAATGAAGAGCTGAAGTGATAGAAAGTTTTTCATTTCAGAGACAGAGCGCTGAGATTTGCTACTTTAGATCCTATCTGACGACCATAAAGCCGACGAGTTTGAAGGATTTGCAGCGTTAGGCTTGAAGTTGGACACGGTGGCAGGATCTTTTCTCGCTGGCTGAAGGAGACTTTTGCCAGGACACGGATATCAATCGGACTTTATTAATCAAATTCCCGAAGGTCGCAGGAAATTAGTGATGGAATATAAGCAAGACAATATGAAAGGACATATTTTAAATACTTTTTTATACTATTTTCTGTTTCTGTAGGAAAGCGCAGCAGCTAAATTCCATCTTTTCAACAATCTGTGAAAACTACATTACTAATGGTGATTGTATATATACAGTATTACACTCCCTCTCAACTTTCACCTCCTGCAGTCAGAACGGATTATAAAGGCATGCTCTGTCGTGCATCGAATCTCGTCACACAAGAATTCCATTCAAAGCCGTCACACTTCTGCGAAATCCCTGCACATGGATGATTTTTGCAACATTTGCTTTGCTTAACTTTCAATGTGAAAAAATGAAAGTGTGGTAAGTGCAGGAATCAACCAGCAAATCAATAAAATATGATGTAGTAAATATATGAAAGACTGAATACCTGCTGTGTATGTATCCACTGTAATAGAGAAAAGAGGAGGATTTTAAATGTCTTACAGCTGGTGATGGAGTCATGCTGCCATAGGTTGCCAAGCCCTCTATACAGGCATTCAATCAGAACCTCTTCTGAGAGGGAGTGTGCCCCTTTCATGGGCACAGATGGGGTTTAAATGTTTGACCTCTGCCCTAACAACTTAACAAACAGGATTAAGAGAGCGTCACATCTAAAGAGATGACTGTAAAACCTGTAAAAGTCAGCAAGCTCATTGAAGTTGAGCGTATCCTGGATTTTGAGGAAGCAAGTTTTTTTTAAAAAAAAAAGTCTGCACAGGGGAACAAACAAGCATCAGCTGTTTTTTTATTGGCTCCTGCTGGTGCGCTGACGGTAAAAGGGGGTAAAAGGCAAACCTTAACTTACATGTGGTGAACTATATAATAAAGATGGAAAGAACTTTCATACCAAAGTCTCAAAATAGGTGATATTACACTGTTCGTGCTATATTTACTCAGCATGTGAGTAAATAGATGCATAGCCATAAAAAAGGATGTTAAAATAGTTCAAATATAACATTCCTGTTAATTATAGATAACATTTTTCACAGTACTCTTTTTATTATTTTGGTGTGAATTAGATATTTCCTCAAACATACATAGAAAAGGAAATACCTGACTAGTATGGCCACCCCGACATCATCACAGTTCTGGTAGACTTTTCCCCAGGAGGCCTGGATCATCACCCTCTCCTTGTCAGTCAGCGGGCTTGGCCGCTCCAGGTGGTCCACCTCTCCGTCTCCCTGTGTCCTCTCCATCTGGAAACACAGTGTGTAGTGAGCTGAGCACATGCAGAAGGCAGGGCTGATGAGAGCACCCCTCCCCCTCAGGCAAATAAACACAATTTGTACCTTTTTGTTGTTGTTGTTGTTGTTGATGTCTTTTCCTCTTGTTTGTGTCTCCTATGTGGTGGCAGAAGGGAAAAGCAGTTTTCTGTTTTCCACCCCTTGTCCCTGTGAGAATCTCTGCTCCCGACCTCTGAATCTCTGCTGAGCGAGAGTGTGAGTGAAGAACGGGCTAGGAAAAAAAAAATCACACAAGAAACACACGCAGCAGCGAATGAGGAGGAGCCTCTGTACTCTCTCTTTATACACTCTCCCTTCCCTGCCTCCCTCCTTCTCTTCCCCTTCTCTCCCTCTGCCCGCCTCACCTTTGTAGGTGGTGTTTAATGAAAATACGATGAGATCAGAAACAAATCCCAAGCAAGGGAGCCGGATATGTCATGCACATAATGTGTGAGCGCAGATACAGTGTAATGTCAGCATGGTAAAATAAGATAAAGGTGCACTCTTAACTTGTTTTACCTCTAGAGTCCCTCATGCAGACTTTCCAGGAGAATAACCTGGAATGATATTGAATTTCTCACAAGCTCCCTTTATGTAAATGAAAAAATAAATGCATAGATAAAAATCATAATATTAATATTAATAATAATAAGGTGTTTTGTGCTTTAACTTTTTCATTTTCTTCCTTCAAAAGCAAACATGTGTAGCTTTGCTGTGGTTGGTGTTATCAGTATAAGGATATATCGCTTCCATGTGTTAAAAAAAAAGCTTGAGTAAGTTGTTATTGCTGTTTTATAATGAATTGGCCAACCAGGACCCAGGTAGCCTGGAATCTGGGAGGTAAATATGGGAGGAGAGCAAACACAAGACCAGACACTGTGACTTAGGTAATATCAACTGTCTTACAAGGGGAGGTACAATGTACAACTCTGCGTTAAACATTGACAGAGTTGATAGTATGCCATTCAAGTTGGTGAAAAAAAAAGTAGACTTAAGGTAGATGTATCATAACCAACCATTCAAATAGCTTTCCCTTACCCCGTCTGCAGAGGCAGTGCCAATTAAACAGGGGAAATGAACAGGGGGATAGTGTAACACGGGAGACGGGGAATTATTGCTCCCAAGGTGTGCAGTGAGAAACATTACAATGAGATCTGGGTTTCGTGATCAAAAGCAGAGCACACAAGACACAACTTGACACGCAGTGAGCTGGGCAGGCAACAGAATGGAACTGAAGGCAATCAGAGCAAGTGGCCTGAGCTGGGCAGGTAGACAACAAGGTGATGGGTAAGTGCTTCAAGCAGAACGGTTTGTCAGAGAGACTGCAGAGTGATGCTTCCGGTGATGAGATGATGAGCCACAGGTGTGCATGCTGATTGGAGCCGGGGGGGGGGGGTATGAAGAGGAGCTATAGAGCCCAGGCCGTGACACATGCACCATCAGTTCATGTGTGAAGCTCATTATAATGCAGGCATGTGACCTTCAAGCTGGCTCGTCAAGATCATGACTATGCGCACGATCCTAACCGTGTAGGCTACTCGTCAACCTCGTGTAAGCGTACAGTCAGGGCTTTACATTTGCTCCTTTACATTGTGCAAAGATCAGCACCACCATGGCTGCCTTGCCACCACTGTCTTACAAGTTATAACAGTAATTATAAGCATCACATTAAACCAGTGGTATACAAGATATTGCATCCCGTCATGGTTGTAAGGTGTACAAGAAGCCACATAATTAAAGGATGGTATGTTGTTCATGTGCATGCTGTGACCTGTGGCCCCAGGTCAGAGTATTATTGTGGATAAACTTTGGGATCAAAAAACTTTATTTTTACAGGTTTATGTAGACAAATCCACATACCTCTGTAAACACTTCATGACTCCTTGAATCTCTAGTGGTGTTCACACCCACAGTAAATTTAGACCCTTTTTCACAAACCTTTAACCCACTCTCTTAAGAAAAACAATAATATTATCATCCAAAAGAATAACTGCTGTAACTGCAGTCAGTACAGCGTTAGTGGCATCTACTGGACAGTTGTGGTAATAACGCTTTATAGTGTCTTTATTTTCTTTTTGCTTTCTTTCACACAGTTCGCTATCTTAGTTTGGGCAGTAAACTATGGTCATCTCATCTTAAGTGACTGACAATCGCACCATGATTGATCTATGACAACAACATATTTCATATATCATATATTAACCAAAATTTAAAAACCTGTAGTATATGAATATAAAATAATATGAATTATTATTATTTCAATTAGAAAGTTTGTAAATTTGCTGGAGTACACATATTTTATGCTACTTTGACCGTAGTACAGTAAATAATTGAACTCCGTAATAAATTTTAAAAAAAGCTTTAACCTACTTGGCCTGCCAAAACAGTTAAGTGTTTAAAAAAACTGAAAAATATAATCTTACATAGACAATATGCAATAATATGAAATGACGAGTTCATCTAGTCACTTGACTACACATTTTGCTCAACTATATTTTGGCTCTGAATAAATTACTTTTTTAACAGAATATTTTTCAGTGTGTTATTAAACTATTGCTTAATAAATGTAATCACTTGGTTAACCAAATTATTACCAGATTATTAGTATCCCTAAAGAAAACCGCCGTCTGACATTCAGTACAACTGAACTTGTGTTTTTTGATCCGCGGTTAAGACTGACCCGACGGGGATTCCGTAGTTAACATTATAAGCTACATTGCTACCTGAGAGAGAGGCAGGTGTCAGCAGACTTCCGGCGAAAACTGTGGCAATAATTTGACAAACCAAAATAAGCAATGCTTATTTTACTGCTATGTTTTAGCTAACTTTGTGCCGCACTCTGACGGTCATTCTGGGTACATCCGCTCCCCTAGCAGGCTAATTTGAGCCAGCTAGCGAGCGAGCAAGCTAACGACTACGTCAGAGAAAAAAGGACAAGAAACTAAGTGGTTAGAAGGAATAAGGTTGAGCTGTTGACAGTGCCTGTCAAGTTAAATACCAGAATGAATGTCGCTAAAAGTGCTTATCGAGTATTTTCTGCAAACTCCTCTGCAGCATGCACAGAATTAGCCAAGAAAATAACAGAGTAAGTAATGCTTTGAACCGTTAGTGTTAAGACTGACTGCTAGTTAATATTTAATGCCACTAATAGTGCTTCTTTAGGTTGTTGGTCGGTGATAATTGTGGAAAAACTTCACTGCTGACACTTTACCATGCATAGTGAGTGTGGTCTGTAATGCGTGGATGAATGAATTGGTCGTGTGGTGAAAGCCTGATATTGTGTGTTGAAACTCTGCAGCTGGCAGATGACCATTAGGTTACCATGTTGTGCTCATGTTTCACAGGCGTCTGGGTGTGGAGCTGGGGAAGTCTGTGGTCTTCCAGGAGTCTAACAGAGGTGAGCAGGGTGTTATGGCTTTATATGCAATTTTATTCCAAATGTTTCTGGTCAGGTTTTATCTGAAATGTAGGCTTGTGATCTGATACACAAGTAGGTGAGGGTAGTTAGAGATTGTGTGCTAAAGTTACTGTAGTTGATATTTTTAATCACTATTTGTTGTTTCGAAATGGTCAGTTTCAGATTGGTATTTGAATTTTTCCTTTTTATTAAATGTATAATGTAAGTGCAATTTTCAGTGACAGGTGTAAGTTCAGTTCAGACTTGGTATTTCAATTTGTTCTGCTTGATAAGCTGATTTCTCACCAGAAGTGACTTTATAAACAGCTTGTCCATGACTTTTCCCCTCTTATTTTAATACCTCACTCCCAATGATCACTGTCGCCAAGTGCTTGCTCCTAGGGGCTCATCTGATTGTTGGACTTTCCTTTGTATTATTGTAGGGTCTTTATCTTACAATATAAAGCACCCCAAGGCAACTGTTGTTGTGATTTGGTGCTATATAAATAGAAGTATCCTCTAGATCAGGGATGCCAAACTCATTTTATATCATGGGACACTACAGCCCAGTTTGACCTTGAATCTGAACAAGCAAAACTGCTTACTGTCAGTGTAAAGAAGTTTAAGCTTATATAATACCTGACATATCTTAATATAAGATCAATACATGTAGTTTCAATAACATGGTTCATTTTTCTATAAGATAAAGAAATGCTGCTGTTGTAACGAAAGAAATCTGTCAGCACAACTGTTTGTCGTGTACAGGTAAATTGTTAGAATATAATGTGTAAAATTAAAGGAAGAGTTCTGGTTATTCATGAACAGGCTGTCCTGTTGTTATAAAATAGAAAGCCTTTGCTAATTAACAGAAAACTTCCTATTTTATTCCTGCAGTAGTCCCATTGAATCACATTTCTATAGTAGATAGTGGAAAATCAGGAACTTTTATGTTATTGATGTGTTTATCAATTATTTACTAGTTTTGGTGTAGTATGAATGGTCAATGAAGAAATTGATCTTGGACATTTTAGCTCAGATTATCAGTATCTGTACCACTGTCTGTTTCATTAGGGAAAGCAGAGCTTTCCTGATAGTTGCATTAAAAGTTGTTGGCACAGGATTGCTGTGGAGTAGGGCATGGATATTAATACGACACGACTGTTGCAGAAATTAATGGAATCCATCAAAAATAGCACATTGTTCATGTAATAGAGCTACAAGATTTCATCAGTTTTTAGGTCATGAGACGTAAATGTACAACATCCCGTGTTCTGTTGCTCAAATAAACAACAAATGTGTATTAAAAAGTATTGGTGAAGTATGTTCTCTGTTCAGAGACTCGAGTGGATGTAAAAGAATCTGTTCGTGGACAGACCATCTTCATTATCCAGACCATCCCACGGTGAGTATAGTAGGATGTGCCAAACATTTAAAAAGGTTATTAGATTATCACCAAACAGAGTCATCTGATCTTTTTTTTTACAATCAGGGATGTGAACACAGCCATCATGGAGCTGCTTGTCATGGCTTATGCCCTCAAGACCTCTTGTGCAAAGAACATCATTGGAGTTATTCCTTACTTCCCCTACAGCAAGCAGTGCAAGATGAGAAAAAGGGGCTCAATAGTGTGCAAGTTGTTAGCTTCCATGTTAGCCAAAGCAGGTAAAAATAGCAAAAAAGAAAAGCTCAATCTGTGATTTGTTCAAAGAATCTTTATTTGAGTTTGATTATTTGATGTCTTTTACTCTGAAGGATTAACACACATCATCACCATGGACTTGCATCAGAAGGAGATCCAGGGCTTCTTCAGCTTTCCCGTGGACAACTTGCGTGCCTCCCCTTTTTTGATTCAGTACATTCAAGAAGAGGTAATGATCCCTGTCAGATCTCTGCTGTGTGTATTCTAGTGACCTGTGGATCACTCAGTCCAGAACTCCATCAATAAGTCTAACAAAACTGTTTTCACTCTTTATTGCCAGATCCCTGATTACAGAAATGCCATCATTGTGGCAAAGTCCCCTGCTGCAGCTAAAAGGTAACTGATGCAATACACCACTGATAATTTCTGATAATCTTTACATCAGATATATATTGCAAAAATAATTTCTGTCCTATTCTATGCATGCATATTTAGATACATATGTATAACTAACGTGCATATATATACATGTTGTTACTGGTAATAATAATAATGTTGTTATGGACTAATTGTTAATTATTATTATTATTACTATTTTTAGGGCTCAGTCCTATGCAGAAAGACTGCGTCTCGGTCTGGCTGTGATCCACGGCGAGGCTCAGTGTTCAGAGTCTGACATGGCTGATGGAAGACACTCCCCACCATGTGTACGCAACACAACAGGACACACAGGCCTGGAGCTTCCTTGTAAGAAAACCCATATGAAAAGCATTTATGTTTAATTTTTATAATTTTTCTTGTAGCTTAAGTGCTCCATAGATATTACCAGCACTGATGATTTGCATTATTTATTGTTTCTTTGAGAATTTTCTCCTAGTTTAACTCTTCAGTTGTCTGAATTTTTAATGTTAGCACTTCATTGTATTTATAATTTAACAGACCTTTTCACAGCAGACATTTAGAAGCAGAAAAAGCACAGGTGGATTGATGAGTTTATTAATGATGGCTTAAGCGTCACAGGAAGCTATGACAATTAGCTAACATGCGCAACAGCATCAAAGTCAGTGGGATGCAGTCATGGTAGAGTTCACCTGTGTTTTAGCTACTGTAGCAGTTTAAAATGTCTTCTGTGGGAAAACAGACAAAATGCAGCTCTTACTCATGCTAACCTGTTTTGAGCTGACGATTCTGCCGTTTCTCACTCATACCATCAGCCATACTGCAAGTAACTGATTTTTGTTTTTTATTTATTTTTTGCTAGTGCATGATTTCGTTTCTACAGATGAGCTACTTTGACTCATGCTGTATCGGCAAGCTGCAGTTCCTAACTTACAAAGTGTAAACTACAATGTAATCATAAAAGCGCAGTCTTCTGCTTGTTTCTTGCCACGTTAATTTTACCTTTTTTTTTTTTCTTTTTTTTTTTTTGGTGCGAATACATGAAGCTTTTATAGTGCTAACTCTGAATCTGAAGTAATGTCAAATGAGTGTGTCGTTGGCAAATGACTCCAAATTTGTGTCCAATATTTAGTTGATTATTTTGTTTAAAAAAAGCAACAAAAAACCAACAGCGTTGTGCTTTTAACCTTGACTTAAAAAATCCTCTTTTGGAACTGCAACTCACAAATGGCTTCATCCTTAATTTTTCTTATTAGAATCAGTCTGATTTGTTGTGTCGCTTTTTAAATTCCCGTCAGGCCGAGCAGAGGATTTTTCAAGTCCTGGCGTCATGTGTTGTGTTGTGTCAAATATTTGTGCATTTGTGTTTAACGTGGTGTTTATTTGTTGACAATAGCAGGCAAACAACAAGCTCCGTTCCCTGGCATAGAACTTCCAAGTACGACCGTAAAATTAATTTACATCTGACTATGAAATGATTCCTCTTCAAATGGTTCCTCAATTTGCATGTATAGACAAAGGGTTTGTGTTGCATCTTGTGAAAATACAGTCTGGATTCAGGTCGGTAAAAACAAAGTGGATGATTAGTGCTCAAACGAATTAAAAGACCAGTTAATTTCAGTTTCGATATACTGTTTGCATTATGCCACATTTCTTTGACTCCAGACAGCTAGTTCTACAAGATGGTCAAAACCCTCTTTTTTTTGTTGTGTTCTGATTTTTATTTTACTTTATTTTATTTTTTAAACTCCAAATCCATAAATCAAACCAGAACCATACCAAACATTCTTTCTGTTTTTATTTTGTAGTTGAACATCTGGACTCATCTTGCCAATCAACACATTGTGCACCCATAAAAAACCCGCCCTTAAAAACCTGATTAACATTTGGTCATAACTGCATGTCATAAAACAGTAACGCATGCATTTGAAATCTAACATCCAGCGACGGGAACAAAAGATGTTGTGAATGGGACGGTTAGTGAATTATAGCATATAGCATAATCGTAGCAGTTTTAATATGCTGGATCAGATAACCTATTTTATTATTGAATAGTGTTGGATCGGTCAGTTACTCCTACAGGTCTGGACCAGCTTTTCTTTTAAAGGGACCATGTTTTTGATTCCAAGCAATGCTCCCAACAGATAATGCAGACCTTGGTTCTTGAGCTGGTGGTGCTCCCAGTGTCTATCCTGCTTGGCTGAGTAGCCTTGTAGGTTAAGTACCATTTGTCAGCCACACTGGTTAATGGCAGCTCTCCTCTTGTGATGCTTGCTCTTGGTAATTTTGCTAGGTTGTACGTTGGTGGCCAGGAAAAGAATATAGGTCCCAGGGATCTGTTAATTTTAAGGCCTGAGGGTAACATGTAAGAAGTATTAAAAGATTTATTGCTTATTCACAAGATTACGTAAAGAGTTAAAACAGAAATGTCTGAAATTTAGACTTCTGAATTCAGGATATTTTATTGAAGCAGTTTAGCAAGGGCAAAGCAAAAACCAGGATGTACCCCATCTCCTTTCGCTCAAATCATTTCCAAGACTATGTAATACCCATAGGCTCAGAGCCACTGACCCTTTACACTAAGAACCGGTCCAGACTTCCTGTATATGGGTTACTGGCTGATCTGATGGGTGGCATATTTAATGTGATGCAAAGCTTTAACTCTGTTAGGCCGTTTGGACAGGTTGGGCATGCCAACCTGTTGATTTAACATTTTCTACAGATAACTCAAAGTATCAATACGTTTTAGACATCTGAAATTTATTTCAGAAACCTCTGAGCAGACATTTTTCAGGACAATGTTGTAGCACATCAACAAACTGTCGAGACAATGTATTTTAAGTGTGTGTACCGCTAACAACATGGCTCTTGCTGTTTTTGGTTGATAGCAATAAAAGACTGAATGTGACACTCCCAGGTTTTCTGATGCTGTGGGACTCACGGTATTCAGCAAAATGTTCTGCAAGGCATGCCTCCACCTTTCTCTGCTGCTTTATACTTTTCCTGCACAATCGGCTTGGCTGGCTGATTGTTTATCAGTTGATTGTTTCCTCAAAACCCTCTAAATGACTGGATTTACATGCATACCTGTAATCAGAAAACAGCTGTTTTTGATTTGGGTTACATGTCAGAGTGTTACTGATGGTTCTCCACTTTAAGTACACTGCATCAATCCTTATCTGAGGATAATTTTTAATGCATCAGTTGAGAATTAGAGACATGATAAGATCTGCCACAAGATGAAGCACTTTCATGTTTTATTAACACATAGTGATATGTGATATGATATCATGTGAGACCAGAAGTGTTATAGTGGACGTCAGCACTGATGCAGTGACAGTATTGATGATAATCAGAGCTTTTCTTAATAGAAATAAATTATATCCAAGTCACTGTATGTTTTTTAAAGGGTGGAAAATTATGGCGTGCATGTAAAAGTAGCAGCACTGATGTTCCACTGAAGACTGATCCCAGAACACTGGCAAGTGTGTATGAAGAAACCCTCATCGGTGCTTGCCACTGTTGACCCATGTGAAATAAGACTGTGTGGTGCTTATTTGATTCATATACAGAGTGCTGCCACATGCCTGCCACAGCCTGGCAACCTAACATGTGTGTCAAGGCGGTTGTATACATTGTCTTCTGATTGGGTATTCTGGGCAGAAAACCCTTAGGCCATTTGATCTTTGCATGGCATGTTTTGTACTATGTTTGCCATTTGAGTTTAATCTTTTAGGGGTAGGAGGGGTAGAATGGAGGGAAAGTGTAATCAAGTGCATTTGAAATTTAAATTGAATGCAGCATTTCTACGAATTATTCACAGCATGCAATGGAAAAAACAATGATTTGGAGTGAAAATGAGCTTAAATCGAAAAACAATTTTCTCAACCCATTTTACCCAATCTACTGAGATTTATTTTTGATTAAGTGAGAAACTGTACGCATAACTTCCTGGAAGTGCTCTCATGGGCAAACTGCTCTTTTCATTTCCAGTAATGATGGCCAAAGAGAAACCTCCCATTACTGTGGTTGGGGATGTGGGAGGAAGGATTGCCATCATCGTGGTAGGTCATTTCTGCTTCTCCTTCCTTAGTTATCATTTCCATTAGCTTCCGTGGCTAACTTTAGCTGATGATTCAGCCCTCTTTCTTGATAAAATCTACCAATGCAACACTACAGCTTTCTTTATTCAAATTCAAATTCAAATTTTATTTGTCACGTACACAGTCATACACAGTACGATATGCAGTGAAATGCTTGGACAACTGCTCGTGACCT
>NW_024582655.1:691974-707596 GCF_018398535.1 Haplochromis burtoni | reverse complement strand
GAGGCACGCAAGTTGTCCACGGGAAAGCTGAAGAAGCCCTGGATCTCCTTCTGATGCAAGTCCATGGTGATGATGTGTGTTAATCCTTCAGAGTATGTATTACACAGCGTGCTGCGGGCGGGGAAAAGCCTGTTCTAACGTTTGAGTCTAAGGCTTATTTATTTTTTTAGCACCTGGCGACTCTTTTTTTTTTTTTTTTTTTGCTTCCCATCCGTAAACACTGCATACTCTTTCAGGTGATTCGGTTTATTTTGAAAAGTCTCAACAGGATCTTGAGCTTTATTGTGAAAGGTTTATATGGAAAATAAACAAGCGGACACGCGATGGTTTTACCGTCGTTGTTGCTAATGACAACGCATAAAAACAGTCGCTTGTCCGTCCGTAGTGTGGTTATATTAAATATAAGAGAAAGAGAGAACTTTTAAGAAATTAATATAGCCACTACAGTGACCATCAAAACGATGAAAAAATATTACCGTAAACAGTTTATTTTGCGACACCACGAAACAAACGATAGTGTAAAATGAAACTAGATGTTTTTATATCGTCATCCGATATATATCGTTATATGAACAGCCCTAGAATCAAGTAAAATATCCAACAAGATGATCAAATTCAGTCTTTGAGTGTGATTAGTAGGGGTATAATGGATCTTTCGGTCTTTCTCCTGAATCATTTGGTACCCAGCGCTTAAGGTACAGACGCTATCCCTTCTTTGTTTTTAAAACGGGAACAAAGTTTTAACTTCTTTTTTTTTTTTTTTTTTTTTTTTGTTTGATCAATATTTGTTCTTTGTGTATAGTCAAAAAGCAGGAAGTTAATTCTAATGGTAAATATGATCCAGTTATCTTTCTGAACAATGAGCAATGTGAGAGTTTTGACACTTCCTAATCTTTTCTTGTTGACAGTGTTTTTGTATATTTTGTATATCATTACACTGCTTGTGAGCAGTGCCGCAAGTATATCACCAATAATCATAGGAAAAAAAACACAAAGAAAAAGGGAGATGCAGTTTTAACTACAGATTGTATTTTTTTTTTCTGACAGGATGACATCATAGATGATGTAGGAGACTTTGTCGCTGCTGCCGAGATCCTGAAAGAGAGAGGAGCCTATAAAATTTATATTATGGCCACACATGGTTTACTTTCTGCTGACGCGCCACGTCTCATAGAGGAATCAGCCATTGATGAGGTGAGGACTGATCCCCCCCCACCCACGCGAGAACTGGTTATTCATGTATTTGAACGAAACTGTCACACAAGCTAAAGGAGAAGTAGTAAAAGGTCTTTTTTTTTTCTTTTCTTTTTACGGGCTATCATTTGTTCATTGTAAACAGTGTAAAACGAGATGCTTCCTCGTAGTGGGCATTTTTTCACTGTACTGTGTAAGGACTTTCATGATCTGCTGAATAGAAGTTTTCATTTTCACTTCCTCTGAACTATCTAGAAAACAATAGTTGCAGTTTACTCTACATTTATGACTTATTAAAAACAAACAAGTGAGATCTGAGATCTATTAATTATTAATTGATCTATTAGTCTCTTTAATTTGGATCCACATACTGGTGAAAGGACTGGTAGTTGGTGCTTTTCTACCCTAAGCCCTTAAAACATACATGCCTCATGCACTTATTCATACTTTATATTTAATATTCATACACAGTTGCACCCCAATGAATGCATCTAAGGCTTCAGTATCTTTCCCATTAATGCTTTGGTGTGCAGACTGGAGTCACCAACCCTCTAATGACTTGCTCTAACTACTCTACTATAGCCACCCTGTAGCAAAGTGTTGTAGTACTACCAGAAAAGCTTCAATAATTCCAGTGCCGTCTAACACATTAGTCAAAATCTGAATTGTGTTCATCTGGGTCGATGTCTGGTAAGTATGAAAACCACAGCTGCTTATTCACATCATTTTCATACTTGTCAAATTGTTCAGTTACTCCTCGTATCATATGGATGAAAAAACAATCATTCTTATCAGGGTAGAGAGACAAGTGGGTCCCAGCCATGTCTCTGTCTGCATAACAGAGCCACTAAATTATCCTACAGAGTCAAGATTCAAGTTTTTGCTTTACTTTGAAATTAATACTAATGGGGAAACAAACAAACAAATGTTATCTTAAAAGTTTGCAGAGTGTGAAGGTGGCAAACTCAGTGTGGGGCTGTTTCCTAAACTGCTGCAGTGCTCATTTATTAAGAATTATAGAAATAAGTTATTCAAACAACAGAATCAGAATATTGATCCTGTGCCTCTTGCACTTTTCTGATTGATTGCACGAAGAAGAAAGAAAGAAAAGTCAGGGATGCCAACTAGGAAACACTATACCTGTGATCTTCTATTCATTGTACAAGTATTTTGTCCTCTTTTTGAACTCGGGACATCTTTCTTTCACAAAACTGAGATCTGAGTAACAGACCTGAGTCAATGGCAGTATTGCTTAAGTGTTTAATTATGTTTTGGGTCCAGTTTATGTCTTTACCGACTTGTCCCTTTTTTAAAGTAAAACTTACACCCCCCCCCCTTTCTTTTTTTTCTTTTCTTTCAAGTGCATGCCCATGTTTCGATACTTGCGTTTCAAGTCATTTTAAAGCAGCTCTGTTAATTATATGTCAAACTAATATTACAAAAAAATATATTCATAGTATAAAATGTCTGTGTTTACTGTGGGTCCTCAGGTTGTGGTGACCAACACAGTTCCCCATGAAGTACAGAAGCTGCAGTGTCCAAAGATCAAAACTGTGGATGTCAGCATGATATTAGCTGAGGCTATCCGCAGGATCCACAATGGCGAGTCCATGGCTTACTTGTTCCGCAACATCACTGTGGATGACTAGAGTGGCATCAGAGGTTGTCAGTGATAGAGAGCAAGTCATAATTTCCTGTGTTATACATGTTAAAAAAAAAAAAGCAATGTAAGTCATTTGAAGAGATTCTATAAATTGCCCAAAGTTATTTATCTTCTTACCAGAAGTTATTAAAAAATATTTCACTTGTTAAAAACTGATACGTTTTCGGGCGTGTCGTGGATATTATAAAAAACAAGACCTGTTTCAGTTTTTTAAGGCACGTCTCGCTGCTCTCATTCATTTCACTTGAACAAAAGATGCTTTGCATTGGTATTATTTTGTCATACTCTAACAGTACCTCCTATCTAGTGACTGAACTTAATCTGCAAAGGAGAAGAGCTGGCAAGAATTTGTTGGCTTTACTAACCAACACCTTGCCAGGTCTTGTGATCAGGGCTGCTCAGGCACTGATTTCTTTGCACTGAACGAGGCATGTTTCATCTAATGAGTAAGAACAAGTATACAAACTGTAGTTCTCAAATGATCATTTTTATGCAAATTTTCTTTGCATCTTCTGTGGAAATATTTGGGGAAATAAAAATGTTTTTGAATGTCGTCACCACAGGTTAAAATGTCACTCACTTTTGTTGTATTGCACTCTCAGCAGGAAGTTAAGAGCGAATGGCTTCATACCACCGCTGCAAGCTGCTGTGGGCGAAATGAGCCTTTATCATATTCTCGCTTTATTAATCGACTGAAATGCCGTTAACTATTACCTGATTGTGACAATGCACTACATATGACATAGCTAAAGGGAGGTGTGCACCACACTATTGCCAACTGATGCAGGGAGCTGCGATGGTTTGGTTGAATGCCTTTGATGAAGGTGAATATTGTTCTCTGTGTAATTAAAAGTACAGATAATTTGTGCTACCTACTTTAGATGGCCTATATTGAAGCCTTGACTTGGATAGACAGTTTTGCAACATACTGACATCTTTGTAAGGTGTCCCCTGTTTGTGCATTTGTTTTGCCTTCTAATTTTTAAGATTTGCGACACAGCAGCACAGTTCTGATGTTAGTCTCCAAGTGACTATGGCCTCTGAGAAAACTTCAGAGTGAAGGTTGAGTGAAAATGACTTTATTTTCTATGCTGTTTGAGCCTTTTGCTCAGGGAAATATACTTTAGAAGCCAATGCACAATTATTTGCTCTTGTGTTTATGAAGGTGTTTTACTGTTGTGTGCGCACACCCTAATACTTCGAGAATGTCTTCCATACAGCAGTACTGTACACCTGTGCTCGTTTTATCTTATCATTTAGGTTTGCTATAGATGCTGGATGTTATTTGATAAGGTTGGGCACTCTTGTGCACAGAGTTGGGTAAAAATGCCATTACCATGTCAGCTCAGATTTCTGTCCACAGCGTGTTTCAGAAATCCTCTGCATTTACTGTTTCCCTGAACCCCTCCCCATCCCAACCCCACCTTTCTGTCAGACTGTACTGTGTTTGTCACTGTTTGTGAAATTAAAAAAAACATTGCCTCTGGTTCTGGTTGCCTCTCTACCAAATAAGGAATTTTATTATTAATTAAATTAATTAAATCCACAGCATCTGCCACTTTTCTGAAAAAAATGTTATTTGAATAACTCCCTTTGCAAAACATGTGCACCTTAAACTACTATCTATCTATACATTCTAGATTATTTGAGTCTGTTCTGTAATGAAAATCACATCTAATTTGTGCTGCATCAAACAAAAAACAACAACAACAAAAAAAACGCTTATTAGCTTTATAACATATGTTATAACACTCAAGCTAAATAATTGCATCCATATTACATTTCTGCTTAAAGGCTACCACATAGCTTATAAAGTCACAAGCCTGAATTTGACATCAGTTAACACAATGGGGCATCCATTAAACATAAGTTCTAATAAAAAAAGAAAATCAATCTTTAGCTGTGTTCTTGACATACTGCCTGACTATGAACCTTATGTAGACTGTTTGTAGTATATGGCATAGCCATTACCCTTTACAGCTCCATCACTTTCACTTCAGAACCTCTGAAGCCTTTGTGGTCCAGGACTGTTTCCAAAGAAGGACGTGGATTCAGAAATCAAACTGGATTCTCTGAAAACCAAAATAGTCACAGAATTTCCTTTTTGTTCCATAGCAGCTAGTTTACTGATGCTGTAGAGGTGCAAATGTCTGTTTAGTTTTATAGGTTGTGGTGCTTAACAAAATTTATTGGAAAAACAGGATATGGGGACTGGATTAAAGTTTAAGAAGTACCAGGTTTGGTTTGTGGGCCTTAGTTTTGAATTCAACTAATATGTAATAAAAGAAACTGATCTGTCAGAATCAGAGAGATTTAAAGATTACAGATACATTTGAAGTCCAAATGTTCTATTTCAGCAAGGAAAAGCTAACATTTTGTTCCATTTGTAGTTTTGGCTACAAAGAACCAGATTTCTCTTTGCTTTTCTGGGGTTTTATATGTATTCTGTTTGGATATTTAATGAATCCTGCTAAAAAGATCTTGCAGAGACAAATGTAAAATTGAATACAGCTTTATGAGAAGGCTTTCATTTACTTTTAACATGCACTGTGATTCAAATGTTAGCATAAAGATCCAGTATGCAGTTGCCATTAGGTCTTACCGCTTCCTTAAAAACACCTGATGTGGACGTCAGAGATCCTATACTTGTTCAAAACTTCTCAGGTATATAAACAGCACTGAGGAGCTTGGACCAAGTCTAGGAGCAGAGACAAACACTTTGCCAGGCAGTGTACTCACAAATCAGACTTTTCTACTTGTTGCTATAGTAGCAGTAATCTTATCTGAGTAGTTTGCATTTCCTTTACCCTTATCTACAACTGATCCCTGTGCTCTGCCAGCAACCTACGTAAAGAGGTTTAAATCGCACCTGAGTTTTAAAAGGCAGGGGTCCCCCCTCCCGGGTCTTCGTCCATGTGCTGAGAAAGATGGGTTTGTGAATCTCAGTGGAGCAGCTGAAGGCAGCTGTGAGTTTAAACAAGGCACTAAGAGGAACTAAAGATGTGATAATTACAGATCACTTCCTTGTCTCATTCTGAGGAAACAATGTACCTTATCTGAGCATTTTTGGAAAAAGGAAGTGCACCTTTTGGTCTCTTTCTCTAAGCCTGTGTTGCCTTTTAACAGTCAGGAAATGCTAACAATGTGTATGAAGTTCTTTTAGAGAACATGAAAAGTGAACATTAAATAGCATGATACTTTATCATGCTTTATTAGGCAACTTTGTCCTGTCATTGCTGTCATTGTTAAGAATGGAGAATTAGAGAACCATCTGGAGTAAGCTCTTTAGTCAAGTTATCATGTGAATTTCTTGAAGCAGTGGATTAGATTTTAGTCTCACCCCACCAGTTTGGTTGGAATGAAAACCTCTTTATCAACTTTTGTTGCATGTTTTGGTATACACAGTAGACACAAAATCCAGCTAAACAAAACATGTGAGACATTACTCATCCAGATTTAATCTCAGTAACTAATTTTACTTCAGATAATAAAATTAGTAACTAGATTTTATTTTGCACTTCAGGAGGTTTTGGAGACATAGTCAGTGGTGTCTCTGTTCAACTCCTCATTAACACAAATATCTAATCAGACAGTGACGTGGCATTAACTCAAGATGACCTGCTGAAGTTTGAACAGGGTTAAGAATTGCTTTTTTATGTTCAACGGGCTGGTCTGAGATTTTCCTGTGCAGCATCTCTTGACTTTACAAAGAATGGTCCAAGAAACATAAAATATCCAGCAAGCGGCAGTTCTCTGGGTGCAAAATACCTTAATGCCACACGTCAGAGGAAAATGGCCAGACTGCCTCGAGCTGATAGGAAGCTCGAGCTGCCTCGAGCTGATAGGAAGGGAACAGTAACAAGGTGTGCATAAGGGCATCACTGAGCGTGCAACATGTCAAACCTTGAAGCAGATGGGCTACAGGAGCAGAAGACCATACTAGTGCCATCCTGTCAGTTATGAAATAAGGCTAGATTTGGCACAGTTCATGGTGGTGTAAAGGTTTCTTGCCATATTTCGGCATAGTTGAAACGCCACGGCCTACCTGTGACCACTGTGCGCCCATCTTCTGACAGATGCTTCCAACACGAAAACAGACCTTGTTATAAAACTATCATGATCTCAAACTGGTTCTTGCTCATGACGATAGGTTCCCTGTATTCATGTCTGTGAAGGTTCTCAGTCATCCAGGTCATCGTAGTCTAAGGAGCCAAGGTGTGAGCCACACCCGCTTTCTCACCTTGGCTCATGTGATTAGGTAGAGGATCATCAGGGGGTCCTTTGTCCCTCTTTGGGAGGAAACTCACACTGGGTTTAAATCTGGGACTCTCCACCATTTGACCCTTAGAACTGAAGAAGCTTCTCGGATGAGAGGTGAAACGTCTTCAAGCAACTCAAAGAAGTCCAGACGCTTTTCTTTCCAAGCTCCTTAGACTTCCCTGTATTCAAATGACCTCCACAGTCACCAGCGCTCAATCCAATAGATCACCTATGGGAAACCTGCAGCAACTATGTGATGTTGTCATGTCTCAGAGGAATGTTTCCAGCACCTTGTTGAATCTGCGCCACGAAGCTGTTCTCGAGGCGAAAGGGGGTACAAACCAGTACTCACAATGTGTACCTAATAAAGTGAAGTCATCAAACAATGCACACATCACCAAGTGCACCACCAGAGGGCAATGCAGCACAAAACAGAGCTTGTGCCGTTGAGATTGTGTTAAAGACCAACCAAGCGATCCTATTAGTTGACTTAATCCACTCAGTACCAATATAACTTTTCTAGGGTCTTAGGAACAAACTGTAAGACATGTCAGTTGGGTGATTCAGCAGTTTTTTCACATTTCCGTCTTATAAAAAACAAAAAAACAAATGAAAAAACCTTTACAGATCTGGTTAGACCAGCCCCATTCTCTAGAAGGGAGGTATAGTTTGTCTGTAAGTTTTGCCACAAATGCATTGAAGTGTGCAACAAGAATTAGTGTCTGGGCGCCTGGGCTTTCCTCCTACAGTACTAAAATTTGCATGTTAGGTCAAAGTTTCTGTAGGTGTGAATGTGAGTGGCAGTGGCTGTCTCTGCACCATTAGCCCTGTGATAACTGGGCCAACAGACTAGACAGTCTCACCCCACCAGTTTGGTTGGAATAAAGAGACCCAGACCCTGAATCAGGACAGCAGAAGAAAATTAATGGATTGATGTTGAATTGATTTGAATTCTTATTATAAGAGAAACAGTGTGCAGTGTGAATCTTTTTAAGGACATACAAAATAAAGTTGTTTTATTTATTTAATGGTCACCTGTTTTGACGTGTTAGACTTTAATTTTTTGCTTTTTTTAGATTCATAACTTTTCACTTATGACTGTGAAAACTTCCCCTAGTTATACAGTAACTTTCATACTGTTCCTGTTTGTCTGCTCTGCTGCTCTGTCAAATAACAAAGTCACAGCAGTAAACAAGATAAAATAGTCGGGATAGACAGGATTAAATTCAAATCTTTTATTTAACTTGAAATAAGCGCTGAATAAATACATCGAACATGCCTTTGTGGCTCTTTGTGGTGTCACAATAAATAGAAAATACCACATTAATAAGAAAAGAAAAACAAAAAACCCCTTTATGCTCAGATTTGCAATGCACTTCTGTCAGCTATTCTTTAAGACAAACTCACATAAATAAACATCAAAGTAGAGAGAACCAGCAGTGAATGTGCTCTGTGTATTTAAATGTTAGCGGTTTTGCAAACAATCTTCTAAGAGCTGTAGAACAGGTTGCACAAGCATTCACAAGAAAAAGAGTTTAAATTTGTCCTCAGTTGTTCACTTGATTCATAAAACTGACATATGCAGACACAAAAACACTTTTGCATTTATATGGTTTCACAGTTATTGCACTTTCTTTTAACAGCAGTAACATAAAGGCCCCAAATCAAACATTATCATATATTTGTATGTAAAATGAGCTCTGCACTGTCACCATATCTTACATTTTTAACATTCACATTAAGTATTTTCGAGCTCAGCCACATTCCACACTGTCTTTAAGGTCGTATTTGTTTACATCATCACATGTCGGTCCTCGCTGCAGCATCTCTGTGCTGTCAGTGCCTCTGTGGGGCTAACTGCAGTGCTTACAAGACTGATGGACAAATATTTTACTGACTCAGTGTTTCACATGAAGCTTAAGATGTATAACAGCATTTCTTGTTTTGCTTCTGTCCAAATCTGACCCTTGCAAACGAGGAACTTTCAATCTATTTACAACAGTTTTCTGCCCCCCCAGTCTCTCTTTGTCCTTTGTGCATCTCAATATCGCTATGAGAGGAGGCAGCTGTTGGTTTTGTTCATAGGAGGTCGTTTGTTGATGTCTTTGGGGAAGGTTTCCCGCCTCCGGCACAGTGCTGGACTGAGCCGACTAGGAAGATTGGCCTGCTGGAGCAGCTCCCTGAAAGCTTCCAGGACATTGATGTTGTCTTTGGCTGAAGACTCCAAGAAGCTGTGGTTCCAGTCCAACTCCACAGTGGACTCCACGTCCTCGCTGGACACCTGTCGCTCATTGTTACGATCAATCTTGTTCCCTATCACCACAATCGGTGTGTACTTGTCCTCTTTGATATCTAGGATCTCATCCCGCAGACTCTTGACTGCCTCCAGAGAGTCAGGGTCATCCACAGCGTAGACCAGAGCGAAGGCATCACTGTTCTGGATGGAGAGCCTGCGCATGGCAGGGAAGGAGTAGCTGCCACTGGTATCCATGATGTTGATAGTGACTTTGACACCCCCTACCTCATATTCTTTCCTGTGGAGCTCCTCCACTGTACGCCGATGCTTTGGCTCAAAGGTATCTTTGAGGAAACGTTGGATGAGGGCTGTCTTTCCCACTCCACCTGCTCCCAAAAACACCAGACGCACCTCTGTCTTCTCTTTCACTTCAATAGACATCTTGATGTGCTTCTTCGTGTAACAGGAAGAATTTGCCTTTTTTCACCCCTCTATTCTTCTCCTCTTTGGCTGTGGATCCTTAGCCTGGAAGGTGTTTTGATGGCAATGATGAAGAGGGAAGTGGTTGGCATGTGAGTCTGCCTGTGAGGCTACACTGCTCATTTATTTACACACATTGCCTGCCCCCTTCTGCTCCCAGCCAATCAGCAGGGAGCAGTGGCTCCATCTTGAACCTGCACCAGCCAATCAGAGATACACGTAAATCAAGTCCAGTAAGAGAAAAAAAAGGTGATACTGAGGCTTTCACTGAGAGTTTTTGTGTGCAGTGCAGAAAGCATTCCTGACTGCTGGCTCAACATCAAATATCTCAACACATCTGTTTATCTGAAAAATAATACTTCCCTTTGCAGCAAGGAGGTTAATCATTTTCATCTTTTGCTAAAAGTTTGTTGTAAAAGAGTTTATACTATAAATTGTTCACACTCAAGTGGAATTTTTCTTCTAACATAAAAGACTTAATACTCAGTTGTTGTAGCACCAGAATCAGAAAAAATATTTAAGGCTTTTGGTCTGCCTTCTAGAGTTCATTTAGGCAACTACAAAGTCGATATCAGCCACAGTTCTGACAGATCAGCTTTCTATGTCTAATAGGCAAGTCTCATATGGAGCATAATGTTTAAATTGTTTTAGCCTGCTAAAAGTTGCTGTGCACATGCAAGCTGCTTTGCTACCCATTTTTGTCCTTCTAATATTGTGACTGACTTATTCACATCTATTGTACCTGATCGCTGCTTTGTTCGGTACTGAAGAAGATAAAAATCTTCTTCACAGATCTCAGAACAGAGCAATAATGAAAAATATAAATCACTGTAAATAAACACTGTTTGACTTTATTTGTCCTCACTGAAGTATTGTAATTTAAATTTACTGGTATAAGAAAAAGAAAGTAGTCACAGGATTCTGTGGCATTCAGTACAACCTTACTGCTTCCATAAGAAGCAGTATAAAGAATTAACTAGCAGCCAGTTGGTGATAATGAAGTGTACATCGTTAACTGATAATCAGCAAGCGTGAGCACCTCTATAAAGGCATAATTTTCACAGTGTGCCAGTCTAGTGCATTCAGTTGTCTGTTAACACAATCTTCCCAGAAGTGAATGTCCCAGCAAATTAACCACAAGGTCAGACTGTGGAACGCTCAGAGAAATAGTAAAAAACCCCAAAAGCTACATCTCAGACTCTACAGGCCTCAGTTAGCATTTTAAATGTCGAAGCTCATGACAGGACAGTTAGAAAAAGATTGAACAATTTTGGCTTGTTTGGAAACGTTGCCAAAAGTCCTAAGGCTTGTAAAGTTGTATCTGAACAAACTGCAAGACTTCTGGAGAAATTTCTTTGGGAAACATGAGAGGAAACTGGAGATGTTTGTACATGCAAAGCGGCATATTTGGAGAAAATCAAGTGCAGCATATCAGTGCAAACACTTCATTTCAACTGTGAAGCACGGTAGTGGAGGTGTGATGAAATGGGCTTTGACCATAAACTCAATTGTAAGGATTCTGACAGCTAAAGGTTGACTCTAATTAGGACATAAACAGGACAATGATCACAAGCACAGCAGCAAATGCACAACAGAATGACTGAAAAAGAATATGTGGATTGTGTAATTCACTCTAAATATCCAAAATAAATTGTCAATTCATGTCATTTTTGAGTTTACTGATTTTACATCATGATTGTAATGCATACTGCACTCTACTTAAAGGGGAATGTTAATAACCACTAATATACTGGCTAATTCAGGAAATAAAACAAGCACACTGTCACCGTTTTCTCTTTTGCAATAAATATTAACTGTAATACTTTTAAAGTACAGTTTATGATCTTACTTTTATTCATTAGGGATGCTACATTTAGACTAGATGTCCATATTGATCATATTTCTCTAAAGATGGAATGCAATGTCTCTCTCTGCTCAGGTTTTCACTTCATTCTTTTCCATTCTGTGGATGCATAACTTTGTTTTGGCAGCTTTGATCATTTCTAGCTTAAAAAAACAAAATACTGATAAAATGCTAAATTCGAGAGTTCAAACCAGCTGGGGAAGTTAGTGTAGTTTTGATTTATAGTCTTGACCGTGAACAGTAACTTTATTTTGGTCTGTTTTTCTTCAGCATGATCCATTTTTAGATATGATTTACTTTTGTTTGCTTTTTTAAACATCCACTCCAGGCTTCTCGGATGTTAGATACAGATGTGAGAATAGTAGCAGCACCAGCAGTGATGTAGCATTGAGCTGGTGGTCACCTGGAGGCGTTGGTTTCTGTTGACTGACTGTCACAGTGGAAGGAACAATTTGTTTTTTGAGCACATGGCCTTTCATATGGTCACAGGACCTGGTGTTCTGTTAAGCAACTCTGATTTTTGTACACTGGTTACTCTGATATTATTCAGCTATAAAAGAAGAAGAAGAAAAAAACCCTTATTTTGACATGTAACTGTGGTTTGCCCAGCATGTCTGCCTTTACTGTCCAAAGCAAAATGAAGGTTACAGTTTAGAGCGATGTTACCCAATGTTCCCCTAACTTCCAAAACAGTTTTTGAGAAAGGTATCAGGAGCATTAATTCAGTTGCATAAGTAATATAATATAATAGTTGCATAAGGTACATAATATATCTAATGCCTATCTGTTTATTTCTAACTGTTAGTTCAGCAGGGTGTGTCATATTGACACGCCCATCAGTCAAACACGCCAACTGTCACGTTTCACAAGATGTTTCCTTGTCACACTACACTGGTCCAGTGCCATTGCTGGATACGCACGTACTCTGTACGTAGTCTGTACTTACAGTTGCAAAGTTTGCACTTCATGCCAGAACCTGTACCAATAAACTGCTCGTAGTAAGAGCCAATATAAATTTAGATGGGAGCAACGATATAGATGCTGATATAGCTGAAAAAAAGAACAACTTTATTTATTGTTCAGTGAATTCACAAACAGAGGAGTGTAAGATAACATCAGGGTGAGCTAAGGCCAAAATGATATATAAATTGCACCATTTAACACAAGCTCAGCCAACCTGTGCAAATGTAGCAAACCAAACTTCAACAGCTTACCTCCTTAGTCTAACAAAAACATAAGGAACACGTAGAAAAAAAAATAGTAGCTCACCCCTACTTACTTCCTTCTAAACACAGATCAAACTTCCAGTTACATAACCACCGTTATGGCTGGCTGAGTGAAAGGGAGGCAAATTATCCTCAGCAGGTGGCGGTCATCTTGTCTCCATATATAGGGTGCAATCCTCAGGTTGAAGCCAATGATCTGAATGCTTTAGACTTGCCACATCAATCCTAGTCAGGCACTGGCATAATCTGATTAGCATGCTCTTATCCTATACAGACGAAATACACAAAATAAAAGATATATGGCGATGTCCTTTGGGCAGACAAGGTTGCAAAAACTAAACACAGCATATCAGCACAAATACCTCAAACGAAAACCTCCAGTCTCTGAAGAAGATGTGCCTTCATAGTACATTCATCCGTGGTACTAAACCAAAGTCATATAACTCCAATGCTGTATACCCAAAGGTAAAAGGTAGCTGTAGGTCACAAGGCCAAATGTTAGCACATTTTTTTTGTGTCTGTGCTACTTATTCCCTATTGGTACTTAACAGTTAGTATGAGGTCCAGAGTTAAGCATGGTGGTGGAGGGGTCATGATTTGGGCTTGTTCTGCACCCACGGGAACAGGGCACCTTGCAGTCACTCAGCTGACTATTCAGATTTCTGTATATCAAAGTCTCCTAAAATCAAATGTGAGGCCATCGGTCTGACAGCTAAAGCTTGGCTGGAATTGACTCATGCAACAGGACAATGATTCCAAGCACAGGAACAAATCTGCAACAGAATATCTGAAAAAGAAAACAATCAAGGTGCTGCAATGGTCCAATCAAGATCTCCAGACCTCCTTGAAATACTGTGTGAACTTAAGAGTGTCTCCACTATAAGTATGAAGTATGGGCAGGTAAATCAGTTCTTTATTTCCTGCAGAGTGGCACCATTTGATCTGTTGGCACCACCCGCAGTTTTTTGTAGAGTTGGAATTCCTGAGGGAACCTGAGGGATAAGATCCTCTCTGCAGAAGAAGTTGATCGATATCCAGGATGATTGTAATAGCAGTCCAGCTTTTTTTAAAGCTTTTTTTGGTTTACTTTTTGTGTGCAGGAACTGTACAATTGTTCAGACCAGTTTCTTTCAGGGCTTCAACATTGATGCACTGTGTCATTATTTTTTTTAAACAAACACATACACTGACATACAGGTAACACAAAGGGTTGGTCGCACATACTGCTCCATCATCCATCTGAAACAAAAGAGAGCATCACACATGCATAATGACCAGGGCAATGGAGTGATCTGACAGAGCATTTTTTGATGGATACTTACCTAATATGACCATATCTGTATTATTTTAAAATCAAAAGCTTTTTCAGAGCATAGATGCATATTCATTTTTTATTGTTCCAGGACAGCACGATCAGTCTCCCTTGTCTTAATTTGTTCCTAAATTTTTCTGGATCACCTTATTTACAGCAGATTGCAGACACGTCTTTACCGTTCACATATTACAGCAAAAAGAACAGAAAACATACACCAACCTCCACCTCATCATTCTCTTAATCCATCTTTTTCATTCAGTGGCTTTTGGGATTTTAACTTTGGCTACAGGTCCTCTGACTGTCCTTTGACTCTGGAACATCATGTCCTGGATTATGAAAGGTGCGGTGGTGGAAGGGGAAGAAACAACATACCAAATGGCGAGCGGTCTCATTATATCTCGCCGTAGCAGCAGGTCTGCTCAGCAACTGAGCAATTATTGTTTACCATGAGGCAAAAGCTCTCATCTATATCATTATGATTTTTCTACTGTACATGGATATATCTAAAATATCATCCAGTTAATGCTTTTTTTCTCTGAGTCACTCATACTTTCTAGGAATTAGTCAGTGCCGCTTTGATTGTTCTTTTTCAACATCAGCCAAGGCACCAATGGCAGTTATGCATCTCCCGCCAAGGTTAGCAGTAATTGAAGGTGAGCCTTTGTATGCATCAGATGTCTGCAAGGCTGAGTGAGCATTACAAAAACCCACTGGATGGCAGGCATCCACACAAGCGTGCATGTGTGTGTGTGTAATATGTGTTTGCATGCACTCAACAACAAATCTTTGAACATCCTGAGAAACAGCTAATAACATTTGGACTGGGTGTACTGGGATTTCGTTACGCAACCTTCAGCACTGAAAGGTTGAAGGCAGCTGGACAACAGGGAGTGAGCTGATGAGTACATTTAATGCCCGCTGTGCTTTTTATATTGAGTAAGCTCACAAACTGTTCATGTTATAGTCATAAGGCATATAATAAAGAAAAATATAAAAAACATTATATGTGGGGAAAAAATTTATAATTTTGCAATTTAGTCCCTCTGATTGAAGATGACAACAACAAGAGGACAGCTGTCTTCAGTTATTCTCTGAATTTGTTTGTAAGCAGTGACTCAGGCTTTTTTTTTAAAGATTAATTAATAAAAATAATGATAACAATAAAATCCATATAGAGATAATGCCCAGAAATACCTGCCACTCTCCTGAGAAAATAGCCAAGTTTCTTTGTAAGAATAATGTTACAGGTAGTATATGAAAATTCTGCATATTCAGAAAAATGTTAATATGCAAATTAAACTTAGAAATATAGAATTATAGAATCACTTAAGGATTATATTGTGTGCTAAGGATTGTACAGGGTGGGCCATTTATATGGATACAC
>NW_024582655.1:679808-691098 GCF_018398535.1 Haplochromis burtoni | reverse complement strand
GATCTGGGTCATCCTCGTTGAGATGCTGCAGTAGCTGGAGTTTGTAAGGGTGCCATTTGTGAGTAGCTAATTTCTGCCGAAGGGATGTTCGACCAGTTTCACGAAACTTAGCAAGCAGTTTGCTAACTGCAGCATGGGAGATGGGTGGTCTCGTAGGGTGTCTTGCATTGAAATCTGCTGCAATGACCCGGTTACTGCGTTCACCAGATATCAACACAATTTCGATCCGCTCCTCACGTGTTAACCTCCTCGACATGTCAATGGCTGTGAACAAAGAGAAACTTGTAAATAACTCATGAAAGAATAAAGTTACGTTGAAACCAAGCACACCATTGTTTTTCTTGTGACATTACCAATAAGTTTGATGTGTCACATGGCCCTCTTCCTATTGGAAAAACAAAAGTTGTATCCAAGATGGCCGACTTCTAAATGGCGACCATGGTCACCACCCATCTTGAGGAGTTTGCCCCCTCACATATACTAATGTGCTACAAACAGGACTTTAATATCACCAACCATTCCCATTTTATTACGGTGTATCCATATGAATGGCCCACCCTGTACTGTATGTACTGCACCAAGACAATAACAGTTACATTCTAATGACATTAGCACTCAAAGCACTTTACTTTATATTATTTTAAGTCTTTACATTGATCGCTGGATATGATTGTTGTTTTCTAATAAAGCTATCATTACTGATCATTGTCCCTGTTTTCATTCCCAATGCATCAAACCCTGGAGCTTTGCTGAAGCCGCTGATATCTCGGAGACACACACAAGGTATCCTTTGGCAACGGAGCCATGGAGCACCTGTCACCAATGCCACTTTCACCGCAGATGCTTCATATAAGAGCAATTTATTGCAGTGCATATCATTTGTGTGTCATTTTACAACATGTGAACGGTTGTATTTTAAGCCAAATGATGTTCTTTTGTTAAAACGTCCAAGTATAAGTTTTGGTGGCTAAACTGAAGCAGCCATTAAAATTGCAAATCCACAGTGGAAATCAGTTTCACCTTTTATAATGCATAATTTACAAAATTATAAACACATCAAGTTCAGTAAATATCCAAAGAGTGGGTGAAAATGGATCACAATGCCATTAATAACCGTTCAGCAAAGATTATTCATTGTTATTTAAAGAATAACTATTAAAAAGTTAAATAACTCTAAGTTCACAGTAATGGAGGTTATTGAGGAATTACAGAATTTTAAATCTGATTAAACAGGTGCGAGTCGGTGGCCCACATTTGACTTTAACGAGTTAACTAAAAGGGTGGTAACACGATCTCAGAATGAGATTTAGAGAGGTTTCATAAGCCAAGACCTTTTCAGACATGCTCCTCTGTGCTCAGTACTGTGAGGTTATGAGCTCCTAAGCCTTTTTTTGTCCCTTGTGTCCAAAGCATCAGAAGACCATCTGCGGCAAACATCTTTTTAATTTGAAGGATTGTATGCAGGTTTCTCGCTGGAGGTTTCGGGATTCAGCACTTGATGAAAAGTGTTGAGTTTAGAGTAGCTGCTATATTAAACAACACCTCCTTGAAACCTCTGGAAATATTATATATATATTTTTAAATATGTGTTACTTTTTTAGCCAGAAACTACTATATGCTCTGCCAGTAGGCACTGGGGACACAGAGGGAAGAAAATAACTAGATTTATTGAAACTTCAGAATATCGCATTAGAGTGACCTCCGAGTGAAAGTGTGCAATTATTTTCAGAATCTGCATCGATTTTTTCCCCCCTCTGAGCACCCTGGTGTGTGAAGGCAGTTTTGTTCCTGCTTGATATTTGCTGCTGTAAATGTTTATGTATTCCTGACCCAGTTTCTCATTTCAAACTTTATTCAGCTTTCTTTAAAATGCTGCTCATAGAGTGTATGTGGGGTTGTTTTAGGTGAAGCTTCTTAGTGGTGGTTGCAGCAACAGTTGCAGAGCTTCTCCATTCTAGCTGTGATCCCCCCCGATGTCAACTAAAGAGGTCACTTAAACTAATGCTATTTCTAAACCTAAACTGACTTCAGTGTGTTTGGGAGATCAGTTTAAAACGTAAACAGCAGGCCACGTCTTCTAATGGTTTCTCTCTCAAACCAGATTGACTTGAGCGACAAACCATGTGAGTCTTTTAAGTGTCCGCCTAATGAAAGGGTCGTAAAAGCTTGGTATTCAATCAGGCCTGACACTCTTGACCTCTGTCACGTTCAGCGTGTAGAGACCTGTAAAGGAATGTGCTTTGATCAATGATCTTTTGAAAGTTTCACCTTCACGTCTCTCAATGATGCATGTTCAGAATTTGTTCTTCTACTGTTACGGCTAATTTTAATGTGTCGGTATGTTTCATACTGGGGTGGCGTGCAAACACAGTATAAAATATGGAAATATATGGGTTTGGAAAATGAAGCCAATGTAGAAGTGCGCTACACCTGAATTATATTTGAAGCCCATCAGTGGTAAGATCTGGGGTTGCAAAAAGACTTCTGGTCCTTTACAGGACTATAGGCTTGACATTTTGCTATAACGATCGTACCATTAAAAAAAAAAGAAAAAGGATCCAACAACGCCACCACCACAAACACAGTGCAGGAGGTGAGTCCCTGACAGCTGCCTGTGTTGGAACGCCTCATGATCAAGGTGGCCAGATCACATGCTTTTTAGTCCTGCAAACTTTTTTATTTGAGATTTGACTCCTTTTGGAGCCTCAAGTGGCCATTAGAGGTTAAAACCCATTAATCTAGTGTAACCATTAAATCTAGTTTACAGTATGATAAAACTTGAAGCTTACATTGCCCATAAACTGAAAAAAGAGATTTGTTGCTGAAACAACTTTGGAAATATTAACATATTTATAAATCTGGAATGTAACTAGGAAAGATTGATATGCCATTTTAAGGATTTCTGAATAGTAATATGTAATACAAAAGATGTGGAAATAACTGATATTCGAGCAGAGAAATATATTTATGCTTCAAAAAATGCATAAGATTTTTTATAAACTAAGAGTAGATCATTAAAACACCAGGGAGAAGATTAGAAAACTGATCTTTGTGAAAAGCATTATTAAGCTCCCGCATTACTGATAGAAAGTGCTAGAAACTACTCTCTGACAACTATGGGATAATTAAGCTCTAAGCTACATGACCTTTTCATTAGTGCTGCAAGTCCAAAACTAATTTCAGTTTCAGTTATTAATAAAGTGATAAATTTAATTAAACACAGGATTGAAAGTGAAATATGTCCTGAGGTCTCAAAGCCAGAAAATAATTCATTTAAAAAAAGATAATTAGGTTCCCAATATAAATATGAGACTTTCACATTCAAGGGAGTCCTCCACCTGTCTTTTGAGTTTTGTCTCTGGTTCATGGAAACATATGAAATCTAAATTTAATGAAATTTGCAAAATGCAAAATTAAGTTGTTCAGAGGGAAGATGGAGTTAAATCTGCTTCACATGCTATGTGAAATATATATATGTATGTCCCACTGAAGATATATGTATAAAAATAGCATATGCTGCTGCTTTACATTTTACACGTTTTTCATATAATCAAATGTTGTCTGGATGGTTATTAAAATTCGACGTCATATTTCTGATTAATTCTGCTGCTTATTAGAATAACAGACGTTAACAAAACCAAGCTATGTTTATGAAGCATTAGCTGGGACATGCACAACGCACAGTTTGATTATGTTAAGTTGGCATTGTGACTTGAGCTCTGTTTACTTGGCCTTTCTTAAGGGACCATTATTATTATTCAGTTAAATTTTGACTGACTTATTTTTGAATTTTAAATAAAACCCCCATTTGTCTGTTTTTTTATGTAAGTGCTGTACAAAAATACAAAATAACTAGTACCAAGGTTGTAATCAAAACTATAACTGAGGCTTTCTTCTTAACCAGCTCAGCCCCTCACATTGCTGTTACCCTTTTCTTTAAATGTGAAAATTCGAGTTGTGAGTGTGATTTTGAAGTTGTCATGGGGATAAATTAAAGAAAAGTTCACCAGATGTTGGATTTCTCTTCTGTGGTTACAGTCGGGCTTCTCAGCCTAGTTTCTGCATTTACTGAACTCAAAATCTTCTCTTCTTCTCAATCTAACAAAAACCTTTGAAAACTTTGCGCATTATTAGCTTTTCACATCTTTCATTTAATGCAGTCAGTAATTTAACTCTTTGCAACTGTGATGTATTTTGTGTTCCATGAATTGCAGTTGATTGACAGCTACTTGTGTCCTAAAAAGCACTTTTTTATATTATGACATCTCAGTTATTAAATGTAGTCCAGTAGTCCGGCCCACTCAGGATGAGGGTGCGCTATACGATTCTGAGATCCCCGTTCTAATGTATTTACATGCGCACACAGAGAAGAGCTTACCTTTTATTCTCTCTTGCTGCTTGTGAAACCTTTATCTAAATGTACAATCCTTGAAAGCACGGGCAGTGCTTGCAGTTTACCGGCAGAAGCCATATAGAAGAAGCAATAAAAATGAGTCAGAATAGATATGGGAAGCTCTGGAAATGTTGCACAAAGAAGCACTTGACCTTTAGATCTATCAGGATGTTACACCGCAAGGGGAATTAATTTCTTGTATTGGTACTGCACATAGGCCACCACTGAATGCCGTATGAGTGAATGCTGGAGAATCTTCAAATTCATCTTTATGTATTATCACATAAAACTAAGGGCAGGTTTCTCAACTGTCTATTTGTGATTCTGGTGGAGTCAGTGTGCATATATACATGTTTCATCTAAACTTTATTTCCTGTGAAAGGTGAACAAGCAACCTTTCATTTATTCTTTGCACAGACAGAATACAGAACTGCATGCGGAGGTTTTTATTCTGCTGACTTCTACTTGCTGTGGTTTAAACCAGCAGGAGTGCTGGTGCAGCCGAAAGCACGACTCTCCTGTCTTGTTCGATAACATCACATAGAAGACCAAATGAGTTTATTGAACTCCAAACATTTTGTTAGAAGAGTTTACTGCGGACACATGAGCATAGCGACGCTGACAGCTTGACAGTTCAAACAGCAGGTTAAGAGTTTATAGAGATTTTACAGGACTGAAAAGCATACCCCAAAAAACTGTGAATCTGTTATACAATCAAGGTTAAAATTTTCCAGCTGATTATTAGCATCTGTGGACATTAGGCGCTTTTGTGAGCCAAGCGTTTGTTTTTGCAATCAGATATTTTTTCTGTCTCCCTCTGGTGATATACATCCTTCAGTCAGGGTTATGTGCTATCTAACTAAACACTATGCAAATTTGAAGTGACATCAATGACCCGCTCACCAGTCATCCATTAGTGTCTTATGCAACAAGCTATGTTGGGGGAAATGTTGAATAATAAATCTCATTGGGAACTACCGTGAATCACTACACCGATGTAAGATTCTTCCAGTCTCTAAGCACATTTTACAGCGTGAAAGATAAACATGTTGTCTCATCAGTTTTTTTTAGAAAGCCCTGCATTTGCATTGTGCCTCCCAAGGCCTTCTTCAAGGTGACTTCATTCTTGGAGTACTGATAACTCCAAGCATTGAGTGACCTTGGTGGTATTTGCATCAGCATGACTCAAATAGATGAAGGTTCTACCAGTACTGCCATTTTTTTGTTTCTAGTTCTAAATGTTTTTTTAAAAATGCATAATTTTTTGTCACAAAATTTCTCTATAATTAGGGAAACTGGACACATGTTTAAATTCTTGTTAATGCAAATATCAAATCAGCCAATCACATGGCAGCAACTGATTGGATTTAGACATGGTCAAGACAACCCAAAGTTCAAGTTGAGAATTACAATGTGAAATAAAGATTATTTAATTGACTTTGAAAAACCATACCTTGGTGGTATGTAGAAGAGCATCCACGAGTGCACAACATGTTTAACCTTGAGGAAACTGGGTGCTATTTCTGTCAGCTAAGACCAGAAGCTGAGGTTACATTTGGGTTCTGGCTCACCACAATTAGACAGTAAAAAACTGAAAAATGTTTCCTGGTCTGACTAGTTTTGATTTTTGCTTTATATTTGGATGGTAGGGTCAGCATCTGATGTAAAGATGGAAGCATGTATCCATTCTGCCTAGTGGTGTAATGGTGCGGGTTACAGTTGGCCCTTTAGCACCAACTGAGCATCATATAAACACCATAGCATTTTGTTGCTGGCCATCCCCTAATGACCAAATCATCTCAAAGAGTGATTTTGAACATGACAGTGAGTTCATTGTATTAAAATAGAATAGAATAGAATTCAACTTTATTGTCATTGCACATGCACAGGTACAGGGTAACAAAATGCAGTTTGCATCCATCCAGAAGTGCTTTAGTGATATAGATATATTACAATATATATTAGCAATAATATAGATATGTAAGTATATTACAGAAATGGGTCTATTATGGTATGTTATAAGGTACACGGTATGAAGTATTTTGTGAATATTCTATAACTATAAGTATGTACAGGCTGTAGTGAGTACAAGCTATGTACAGGCTATGAACAGGATATAAATATGAAAAACTATACAGAATATGAAATAACTTTACAGAAATCTGAGATATACAGCTATACAGAAATGAGAACTATGCAAGTTGTAAACAGTTGTAGGGTTAAAAATTATCGTATGTACAGAATGATTATTTACACAGAGCTATACAGTAGTGCAGTTAAGATAATTGAGGGTGTGGATAATTTCTACAGAGGCTATATAAAGTGCTAGTGGTCTCCACAGTCACCAGATCTCAATTAATTACAGCACCCGTGAGTTGTGGTAGAACAGGAGAGTCAAATCATGGATGTGCAAATCTGTACTAACTGTGTGATGCTATCATATCAATGTGGACCCAAATCTCTGAGGAATCTTTCCAGCACCTTACTTGCTCTATACTGACGGAGATATAGGCAGCCAACCCAGGTGTACCTAATGAAGTGGCCATTGAATGTAAACATCACAGTTGAATAGTTTATTCTGTTTACGATGGGGACCTGCAAAAAATGGTCAAATTCTGTAAACGCTTCAGTGCTTCCGTTGTGCTGTTTTAAAGTGTCAAAGGTTTTCATGAAATCAAAGTGCCATTGGAAAAATCTCCGATTTTATTAAGTTTGCTCATGATAAAAAGAAAAAAAAATTAGATCAAACTTCTGAGTGTATGAAAAGAAAATATAATCACATACTGAGTGATTACTATCTATAAAATCATTTCTTTTTTTAAAGCTGTGTAGCTCTTGGGGATTGATGCTATGGCGCACACAGACATTGACATGTGTCTCTTCACCGCTCAGTTCAGCTGTTCTCAACTTCTGGCTGATTTTTCCAGTTTAGGTCCTAATGTCACTGGGCTGCCGGCTGCACTCTGCAAACACACAGGAAAGCACCCACCCACCCATACATACACACACTGACCCTCTGTTTTCAAAGCACAAGTGTGAAAACTCTCGAGTGTCGTGAACCTCGTTGAGAAGGTGTAGTGGTTGGAGTCTGTGTTTGGGTTCCAGGACACGTGACCCGAGGCTTTGTTTGACTGTGTAATGCAGCGAGATAATGGATAGTAATGTGACCAGTGACCAGTCGACCGACTGAATCAGAATCACACAATGAATTCTGTGTGTTCATTTAAGGTCATCAGCTTACTTTAGCATTGCTGCCATTCTGTTTTGTTTTCCTCAAACCTCTGCAGGTACAAATTCCTTGAATGGTAAATAATTTATCTACAGTAATTGCCTGAATTATATTTTACATGCTTTCAAGGTGTATTATGTGCAGTGTACTGTGTTTACAAAGATAGGAGGACGAGTAATTGAAATTCTAAATGAAGTTTTACAGTAAAGTTAGCATACTTTAAAAAATCACATTTTCATACAGAGTGGTCTTATAAACATATCTTCTTACACACACACACACACACACACACACACACACACACACACACACACACACACACACACACACACACACACACACACACAGTTATGTTTTCATATCTTAGTGGGGACATCTAATTGACATAATGCTTTCCCTATCCACTTACCCTAGCCCTAACTATCAAAAATGAATGCATAACCCTAACCCTTAGCCCAACCCTAACCATAAGCTAATTGTAACCCTGACACTAAAACCACATTTTGAGTCTCAAAAATGCCTTTAAACTCAAGGGCACAGGCATTTTGTCGCCATAAGGCCTGGTGGTCACCACAAGTATAGTAACGTTCCAGTTTTTGGTTTCCACAAAGATTTAACAACATTTTTTAAAGTCAGTTGTAATGGGTTTTTTTTTTCATCTTTGAAATTAAGGTCATTGCCTTACACATTTTGAACCCTTGATTTGTGCTCAATTTTGAAGACACAATTTAAGCAATAGGGAGATGAAGTACTCTGAGAGGAAGAGAAACTTTATGCGTGCACTTGTACAGACACGCAACACATTCCCGTTCCCCGATCAAGCCAATTAATCTACACTGCAGACTTCTCCCACAATTCCACCCAGTGCTTCCTGCAGAAGTTCTCTGATGACTCTGCAATAGTCGGCCTCATCACTGATGGGGACGACAAGGAGTACAGAGGACTGACTCAAGACTTTGTGGACTGGTGCCAGCTGAACTACCTCCAGATCAATGCCAGTAAAACCAAGGAGCTGGTGGTAGACTTCCGCAGGCACAAGCATTCTCCACTGCAACCACTGAACATCCAAGGTATGGACATTGAGGCTGTGGACAGCTACAGGTACCTTGGTGTTCATCTGAACAACAGACTGGACTGGACTCATAACTCAGACGCCCTCTACAGGAAAGGGCAGAGCAGGCTGTACCTGCTGCGGAGACTCAGGTCGTTTGGAGTGGAGGGCCCACTCCTGAAGACCTTCTATGACTCTGTGGTGGCTTCTGCTATCTTTTATGGTGTGGTCTGCTGGGGCGGCAGCATCTCTGCTGGGGACAGGAAGAGACTGAACAGGGTGATCCGAAGGGCCAGCTCTGTTCTAGGATGCCCTCTGGACCCAGTGGAGGTGGTGAGTGACAGGAGAACGGCGGCTAAGCTGTCATCCCTGTTGGACAACGTCTCCCACCCCATGCAGCAGACTGTGACAGCACTGAGCAGCTCCTTCAGTGGGAGACTGCGGCACCCACGGTGTGGGACGGAGAGATTTCGCAGGTCTTTCCTCCCCACTGCTGTCAGACTCCATAATAAAGACTTTAACTGAACAAACACACACATCCACACATGTGCAATAACACTAAGTGCAATAATCTTTTCTGGCATCGTTGTATTTTTACTCAGTTGTATATAGCATTCGTATTCTATTTTTATCTTATTGTATATTTTTATTCTATTTTATTCTACTGTATATAGTATATTATTTTATTCTATTCTGTACAGCTGTGTACTGTATTTATTCTTATTGTATTCTAATTTTTGCGTCATAACTTTTGCACTGTCCACTTCCTGCTGTGACAAAACAAATTTCCCACGTGTGGGACTAATAAAGGTTATCTTATCTTATCTTATCTTATCTTATCTTAATGTCACTGGATGAGTCCCGCGCAATGCGCAGAATAGCTATTAGAGTTTGTGTTATGTTGCTGGTGTTGCCATTTCCCCCCGCATTGCTCTCTGTAGGCCTGTAATTTGTGCAGCAAGTGTAAGTTATGGATTCTTCCACAGACGGAAAAAAGGGGAGGAGCCTGAGCAATCACCGTTTACATAAAATAAGTGCCCTGCAGCTGTGCTCCACTTATCTTTTTAATTGCAGGCGAAAGCATTTTACTGATGATGCATTATGTTCACCTCTATGTCAAAATTTCCACAGTGACTCATAAAAAATATCACCTGCAATCATCGTCAAATGGATTTTTTTTTAGCCACCAAAGTTAAAATGTTCTGTTCTGTAGTTGAATTGATGCACATTAAAAACAGCGTACATCTAGACCTGTTTGCTTATGCAACTATGACGACCCAGTAAAAATGTTTTCAAGTGTATCCATGAGCCATGAAAGTGGTTCATGATCACTATCCTAAAACTGGAGGAGTTAAATGGAGTTCAACATCTCATCATTTTTTTTTCAACCTTTGGATGTTCCGTGTTCCTGCGTGGGTTTTTTCCTAGGTGCTCCAGTTTCCTTCCACAGTCCAAACACACAGTGAATGAACAAATGGATTAATTGTTGATTCTAAATTGGCCGTGGGAGGAGATGACGAAAAGGATGTCTTACACTCCGTTAGCCCTATAATAGACTGGCAACTCATATATGGTGTACCTCGCCGATCGCTATCCTGGACCGTAAAGCTGTTAACAAAATAGAGTCTGAGATAGATAATAGAGAACTGTGATATTTCTGTGCATTCGAAAGGCAAAGGTAATTTAATTAGTACTTAAAGTACTGTAGATTTGGTTGTCTTACTGTTGCGGTTTTGAAAATTCAGGCCTGAAATCTGGCACTTTAATTTTCCACCTGTCTGAATATACCTTCAATATTTCATGACTGATGATGTAGAGAGACAGGTGCTGATGCAGTCAGAACTAAAATAAATATGTTTTTAGGAGGTACATGACTTCCGTGTTCCATGCAAATGGTTTGCTCAAGCGTAATGTTTAGATGTTAAGAAATACCACAACGTTTGAGTGATTGTGAACAGTCTGTGATCTCTTGGGAGAGAGTAAATAACATGCACCACTGACGCTCCTGGAGAAGCGTGCTATTCTAAGAATCAGGATAAAGGAGGGGCTGTGGGCGCAGATCTGGGTTCAACCAGTCCAGCGACCATCGTCATGTCATCAAATGTTGTCACTTCAGCACCTCTAAGCAGCCCTGACTGTGCCTATGACGTAGGGTGAAGCAATATGATAACACAAGCTGACTGTGAATGATTTACATCAATTTTTGAAAAATAACCAACACATCAGCAGCTAATGTTTACAATGATGGAGCCTCTGTGTATGGGGCTGTAGCTTTAGCAACTTAGTAACTTTGTAACAACTTATTAGATAGATAGCTAGAAAATGTAGCTAATGTCTGTAAGTACACCTCTGTAAGTATAAACTGGTATTTTTCTGCCACACCTTTAATCTCCTGTTAGCTGGAATCCTCTTTTGTAAAGCCACTTGTAAAGAAGTCCAGCCTACATCCGGCTGCTAGTGTTACAGATTGGTTTCTAATCTCCTGTTTCTTTATTGAAAAAACCAACAAACAACAACAACAACAAAACCCCCAAAAGACGAGGCAGTCCGGGAGAAGGTTACCTGGCCACTTTGCTTACAACAGCAAACATGATCAAAATCAGTCCAGTCTTTTTTT
>NW_024582655.1:660578-679774 GCF_018398535.1 Haplochromis burtoni | reverse complement strand
CCCCCCCAAAGAAAAAAAAACAGCTTTGGTTCAAGTTATTAATGACTTTAGAATTAAACTGACGGGTGTAGTTCTTTTAGATTTGCTACATCAGATACTATCCACTACAATATTTGAATTAGAAGATTTGGGAGTTGGGTTGCCCATCTGGATCTTATTTTCTCCTTCTGACAGGTAACATTTGACAAGAATGCTTTGGAAACAGTTACCATAGTTATGGTAATTTGTTATTGCAATCTGTTTTTGTTTTTAAAAATAGCATTCGAATATTTATTGCTGTTAGAATAACTGAATATGACTAACAGTCAAGTCAGACATCAGCTAAAGTAAAAAACGAACAAAGCTTTTATCGAGCATGTTGACAGTCAAGTCAACGCAAGCCTAGGTGGCTCGCTCGATTAGTAAAGTGCATCCATAATTCAATGAAAAAAGAGATATTATTGAAGGATGTTCATTTTAGCTAACATAAAACAGGCTTAAAACAAAAAGTAATTACAGAGAAAACTGAATAACGGACTCCACAGAGGTTCTTTTAGTACAGCCGAATAGGATGAAACAGCACACACTTGTCACTCAGAGTCGTCAGGCCCTTAATTGTTGATGTAATTATTCCGTATTCACTCACTTTAGGAGACAGGCTCAAGTGGATATATAAGGAACTATAACTTTTGGTAGTTTCAAGTGGGCCACATTTTTTTTTGCCCCAGTAGATGGAGATGGATCAATCCAAGTATCAGTGGTATCAATATCAGCACTGGTATAGGTTTTAGATCGATACAAGTGCAGGATCGATACTGTGTTTCGATCTTCTAAGTTCAGTCTGTAACCCACTAAATTGTGTTAAATATATTATATTTGGGAAATGAAAAAAGCCACAAACATACACGTTGAACACTGTATGTTCAACGTTGAACACTGTACACAGTCATCACACAAGAGTGTGATGACTGTGATGTCTATTTTATTTATAGCTTTTAGCACATTTAAACAACACAAGATGACCCAAAGCACTTTAGAGACGTGAAACTTCCAGCCAATGAAAAGCTAAGGATGTTTATCAATAGGGGGTGGTTCACCTCCACTGCACTGAAAGGGAACTACTTTCAAAAAGAGGTCAACCTCCCATCAAACAGCTCCACCGTTAGTGTTATTTTATGTGATAAAGTTTAAATTGCACTGCTGTCGATTGTTTTCAGCAAAGTGCAAGAAAGTGAAAATAAAAGATCAAGCGTCGACAGGTTCGAGAAAATACAGTTTAGAGTACCCTATACAAAGCCATAATCCTTGTACTGTGTACAGCCTGACTCTTAAACTACACCTGACTTTGTATAAGTAAATGTAACTGATCCTCTTACAAATAATGCCCAGACTTGTATGAGCTTCACCTTTGTTTGCTCAAATACTGCTCCTTGAATTTAAGAGCTTTTCAAGCATATGTAATTGCTGGGCTTTCAGAAGGCTTCACTCATCTGCAGCAAAGGATGAAAAGGAACGAATTAGAGAAATAGCAATATACTTCTCTCATGACTTGAGTGCCTTTGCATCACCATGGAAACTGAGTTCTACCTGATAGTGAGACAATCAAATTAATCTTGTTGTGTTTTGCAAACCCAAAGAGTAATCTCACAGTTTCTAAAGGTCTGCTGGAGCTGACCGTAAGCACTGCTGCTAAAAGCAAATTTGTTTCACTGGCTTTTTCCCCCTTTCATTCTGCAAGCAGCTGTGATCCGATATTATGCTGCCCACCACATGAGTTTGCAGACAACAGGGTGCAAAGAACGTGCACATGAATGGTGGTTACTTCATTGAGTAGTTGGAGATGTCCAGCATGTCGCCTGCTGTTTTTTAATCTAACAATTTACTGTGACTGCTGCTCTCAGAAAGAGAAAAGATAGTCACTGAAAACCACTCTGTGGATGCCTGACAGTGACTTGAACCTGCAGCGGTAGGAACTGTTTGGTTTATAGCAGCAGCAACTTATATACTGCTACTAAAAATAGTATAGTAAGTTATTGCTGTTACTATGTTAAATTACTGTGACTAAAAAGTACTTTAAATGCTTGATCTATCTATCTATCTATCTATCTATCTATCTATCTATCTATCTATCTATCTATCTATCTATCGCTTGATGATCATCATTCCTGACTTTGTGGATTGCGGCGTGTTGCAAACACGCACCTACACATGACATTTATAATTTTCTGTGTATCTGGACGTTCAGCCTAAATGCCAGCAAGCTTCCCCTGACTGAGAACATACATTTGCATATAAATGTTCCTGATAATAACAGCGGGTAAATATAAAACATTAACATTAAATAAAAAATTACAACTTTTTTAAGTGAACAACACATTGTTCTTTGTACCTCTATTATAAAAACAAACACACACACGCACACAAAAACAACATCATTTGTGTGATTTTCGTGAGGTGAAGCCTGAACACCCCTCTGAAAGAGCAGTTTTAAGTTTTTTCCCACACACCAGCACCTAACTGGTTCACGAGAAGTGCATAAGGCAGTTTACATGCTTAAAGTTTGTTTGACACTAATCTGCGTTCATCAGAATTGTTGTTGGGTTTTTTTCCATGAAACCATTCCCTTTGACTCCGGCTCTTCCCTAAGCTACTCTCCCTCTGCCTCTGTGTGCCTTCCACAAAATCAGTCTGTAGATTAAAGAACACACAGCGCTGCTGCATGCTGATCCACAGCTGTGTTTGCATTTCCCAAAGTGTGCCATTGAAAAATTAGACGTAAATGAAAGCTATAGATTGTATTCACTGAGTACCTGATCAGACACACGCACGTGTTCACACACTCGCACTTATTGAAAAGTTCTACTGCCTGCTTTGCTGTCTCATTGATCTTAAGTAAGCCTTTTATCTCTTGCCTGTGTTCTCCCCTCTGAAACTAATCTGTGCTGCGTGTCTGCTCAGCATCAGCTCTTATTATTTTGACATATCTGCCCTGGGATTGAGAGTTTTTGTGAAGCATATTTACTTTTTTTTATTATTTACGTAACTTCTCAGAATGTAACATTCCTCACTGACTGCTGATATTATGTTAATGGCTTTTTGTTATTTGTTGAGACTCATCCGATTCCAGTGGAAACTCCTGCTCTTGTGCTAAAAGTCGAAGGAAGAAAAGAAATTAAGATAAAAAGCTTGAAAACAGAATGCTCTTTCTTCTTTTCCCACCAAGCAGAGAAACCCGTACAAAACAAACCTCTCGCATGCAGTCACACGATAGCAGAGCAAACACGTGCGTCGCAGCAGCAGATGTACACCCACAGTCGGAGTGTATGTCAAGTCAAATATGCTGATGCACCAGGGGGGTGTTTAGTTGCTTTATTCTCAAAAGGTTTACACATTGTTCATCACATTTACAGCATTTCACGTTTTTTTTAAGCGTAGCATAATAAAAATGTTAAAAAGTTCCAACCCTATATACAAGTCCCCCTAAATCCAGTGTCCAAGCAAGACTCAACATCATCCACTGCACATTAGCTTAGAGTACATATCACTACACATTTACTGTGAGCTGAATGTAATATGGAAATAAAAAATGATAACATAACATTATGACTTTTAACAGACAAGCAAATAATTCTATGCAGTATTTGAGTAAATGTGACTGTGGCGGTGTGACATACAAACCTTCCTTTTCACAGTCAGCATCAAACTGCCAGTAAAACAAGAGTGAAAATGAAGCTGGATTTTCTGCAGTGTGGAGATTTTTCTGCCTGTGAATTCACCTGTTCATGTTTTCTGGAATAATTAGATACTTGTGATAAAAGTTATTCAGTCTGCTCCTGCCGAATGCTCAAGTGTACTGTGCCTCTGCTTCACATGACAAGGGAAAGAAAATGCTGTGCTGCCATCAAGTGGGGAGTTTTCAGCAATCAGTGCGGTGATTTTTTAAATGAAGACATTCAGCACTTCATTAGTCCAGATTTAAGTTAAACGGTGATTTTACAATCCTTCTCTCAAGATAAAGATTTGCTAAGAATTTCAAAAATTCTCTTTTTGAGCTTCCGGGGCATGACCACCTGCAACTTATAGCTGTTCACATTAAAAATGAGTCATATAAAATTCTGAAATGGACACTTTTGTTCCATTAACAATACATAATAAGATTCACTATGATGATTCCCACCATTATATACATCGACTGCACCAAATTTCCTGACCCTGAATTTGCTTTGTGAGGTCCAGGAGTTTCCGGTTGACCGCGAGTCGTGGAGATGTCCTCTGGAGAACTTGTGGAAGACTCTGTAAAGACAAAAGGCTCTTAGAATGAATAAAAAGAAATCACAAATTTGTTACCACCTATTTAAAGTGAGCTCACCTTGGACTGTAACAGTAGAGTTATTTTCTCGTGTTCCCACTTTGGAGCGTAGCTTGCACATGTATGATCCCTGATCAGCTGGGCTTACGTTGATGAGTTTCAGGACGAGTGAAGTCCCATTTATTACTTCACATCTGTTGTCAAGCACAGTGTTTCCATAATCATATTGACAGATAGATTGATTTTTACTAGGAAATAACCAGGACAAGTGCTTAATACTTGATGAATCTAAGTTGGTTTCACATGTCAGTGTCACATTTTGTCCAAGCTGTGCTGTGATGTTGGGCAAAGTCTTCAACTCTATTTTCTGGTTGGCTGAAATACCAAAGAGAGAGAGAGGACATAGTGTTATCAGTTGTTCAAGTTACATACTTGAACGTTTTTAGCCAGTGTGTGAATGTGTGTGTGAATGGGTGGATGACTGGATATGTAAAGCGCTTTGGGGTCCTTAGGGACTAGCGCTATATAAATACAGGCCATTTACTATTTACCATGTTTTAGCTCAATATGCTAACAGGAGCAATGTTTTAATTAGTTAATAATTGTCATCCTTAAAAGAGTGCTTATTTATAATGAAAATATTTACTAGAAATAGTCTTCAGTGGGAATTCACTGTCTGGATTAGAGTTTAATTGGATTTCAGGAAAATGTATCGAAGTATTGCCTGGAAACAAGATTTAGGATTGTGACTTTGTAAATGCTAAATTTAATCCACTTTCTTGTTTTAAGTTTGTACCAGGATAGCTGAGACCAGCAGGCTGTTAGCTTAGCTTAGCACAGATAAGGAACAGATACCTCTTTATTACATGTCCCTGTTAAAAGTAATAAAAACTATAAACTATAAAATAAGCAGCTGAAGGAATAGAGTTGTTGAATGGCTACTAAACACAACTGGATTTTCCTCGTTTTGATGCTAAGTTAATAAATCAGCTGCTGACTCTGAGTGCACAGGATGACAGAATGTGGGGTTTTTTCTGGTAATTTTAGTTTTAGTTACTTTATTCTTTTGATTTTTGTTATTAATAGTTTTTAATTGTCTTTTAGCTGTTCCAAATACTGATTTTTGGTGATTTGTCATTCAGTAATTCTTTTTCTTTTCAGACACAGACTCTCCAAACATTTCCTTTGTGTATTAACTTATTTACTTGCGCTCATGTACTGCTAACAGGGACGTTGCTGATTGCCCTCTGATGGACAAACATCAACACTCATAACATGGCTGAAGGGTGTTTCTCTCGTCTCATTCTCATTTTTTTTAAAATTTGAATTTATTAATTGTTAGTTGATAATGTGAAACAGATAATATCCACCCACTAAAAACTGTAAAAATAAATAAATAAAATGTCAAGCTCTAGTTTTTGATTTTTTATCATTAAGCTGAGTTTTCATATTATTAATATTTTACATTATTTTGAATTGCTAATCTTGGAGTTATTTATATCTGGTTTCTTGTGTTTTTCTTGCATTTCAGTTTATAAGTCTAGTCTGCCCCTGGGTCTTCTCTGCTTGAGGTTTCTTATCTTTGTGTGTAATTCCCCTGGTATTTTCTGTTTTACTTTGTGCATTTGTGTATCTTACTTTTAATTTCACTTATGTTTTGTCTTTATGACTATATTGTGTCTAGTTTTCTTCCAGCTGTGTCCCCTTCCCCTGATTAGCCCTCATTGTGTTTAAATAGTCGTCTCTCTTCAGCCCTTGTCAGAGCATCAGCGTATCCATCCTTGCTTGATGTTTGTTTTGGCTCATTCTGGATTTCTGTTCTGGACTCCTGACAACCTGAATAGAGTTTTTCTTTGAATCCTGCATTCGAATCTTGTTCATCTGAAACCTAACATATTCATTATTGTCACTAAAAGGCATGATAGAGACTTTATGTTGATATTAGATCACAAAAATGTACTTGGCTGATGTCCCAGAGACACAATTTTACACTTAGTTTATTTATTTATTTATTTTTTGTTGTAATTGCAGAATATTACCATGTGTCAGACTAGCTTTGTTTAACTGTGTTTTATCGACATCAAGCTAAGCTTAGCTAACTACTGTCAGTTCTTGAGGCTCTGCAGAAAAGTTGCATTCACTTATACTTCCAAGGATGCTACACATAATGTTACGATCCAGATTTTACAGGACATCGTAAAAACTGTCAGCCGTCAAGTTAGTTGCTAATCTGCAGATGATGCTCTTCTTCTCCCAGACATGGTTATCAAAATGCCTTCATATGCCAGGAAAGTATTTTCCGCAATATCAACAGCATGAATGGGATTAGGTCGATCACACCTTTGATAAATACCGTCTTCAGTTATTGGGTCATTTTTATTGTATTCACTGGCAAGAAGACCAGTTTGGTATAGTTTACCAGAAATACAGGAAACTGACTTAGAGACAAATATTATGGAGTAAAGTTTGCTACCTCAGTTGGAGGTGGAAGGCTTTTATACTGTCTTTATACTGTTTCATGCATAATGGACCTTCCATGACCTTCCAAGCTATATAGTTTATGTCTTCCCTATTTCCAACTATATCCATAATCACATACTGTGTATGCTACCATTGTATATAGTGTATTATCTTACTTTTTTTCATTGATTGTACTTAATTGTATTTTTGTATTTCCTTCATATATCTGTACTTGAGCTGAGGTGACGCAAAAATTTCCCCGTTGTGGGATCAATAAAGTCTTATCTTATCTTAAAAAAAAAAAGTTCCCGTGAGGACTTCTTTTTAAGCACTGTTCAAAACTCAAAACAAAGACTTACCTTCTGCTGCAGCTAGCCAGAAAATAGAAACCAAGGCAGTAACATGTCTCCATTCAGTAAATAAGAAAGCCATCATTTTAACCTGCATGAAAATCAATGTTTTTTACATTAGAGGAGTCAGATAAAAGCCAAGCACAGAGAGCTACTACATGGGCTAAAACAAGTCTATCTATACGTACCACCCTGCTGTCTTTGATCCACTGTAGATGTCTGTGGCGTTTAGTTTGACTCTGTTTTATGGTGTCAGAGCACACGGGCAGAATGAAGGAACACACAGTGCCTCATTCTCTGCTGTTAAGACACTTCAGCTTAGGGTATCATATTTACTCAGCAACATGAACAGACATGCCCTGCTCCAACAAACTGAGTTTTCTCTTCTTAAGAAAACAACCCAGGGGAACAAATTTAATACTAACTCTTACAGTTAGTTTATTTAGTTTTCAGTCATCTTTTTTGAACTGGTTGGCTTTACCCTTCTTTTGTGATTCATTGATTGATTGATTGATAATATATCAAATCCCCACCTAATTGAGCAAATGCAGGAGTGCTTATGTGTTTATGTGTCCAACCATCCATCCATACATCCATCCATTTGCTTTCACTTATGCTTATCAGCTTCCCAGCTACCATGGGGCAAAAGGCGGGGGACAGGTCACTCTGGACAGCTCACCAGCTGGACGCAGAGCTATATCATGTTTTCCCCTAAACGTATCATTGGCTAATGGTATTTTCTTAAACTCACGTGTTTACTCGCCTTATAACTTTAATTATTAATGTTTGGAGGATATGTCAGAGGCAAAAGAAAATAAGCACAGGTATTACAATAAAAACAGTGAACCTTTTAAAAGCAGTCGAATCGCAGACTTGTAAACATCCAGTCTCACAACATCGTGTCTATCAATGCTTCATCGAGGAAGTTGTGATACTTGAAGGAAATATTTCCTACTTTTTTTTTTAGTTTTTAGTTATTTTATTTTACTACTTTATTTCAATTTACTTAACTAAATGCTGTTTCACCTCTGGTTTTAGTTTCAGTTAATGATCTTGGTGATTACAAATAATTACGTTTAGGATGTACATGTATGTCACCAAGCATCAGACAAAAGAAACTCATATTTTCACAAGGTCTGATCTATCCAGAGACCTGATCTTGAATGATTGTTAATAACTTCTATCCTTTAGAAATGGAAATGACAGAGAAGACTATATGTGGCGTAACTATTTACACCACATATAGTGACTGGTGAACTGGACAGAGCAAAAGACTGTGTCGTGTTCACCCGTTACTTTTTTTCCTCATAGCAGGAGACACTGTTTTGTTACAATCATGTGGTTTGATTTAAGTTTGAAGGATTTTGTAATGTCTGTATCGCTATGACCCATTTAAATGTAAACCGTTATTCTCTGGAAGAAGAGTGAAGAAATGTGCCGGAAAACAAATGCATTTCAGGCGATTTTCACCACAGCGCTGACAAAGACTCATCATGTCTTTTTTCCTCAACATGTGGCAAGTGTCTTTGTTTTATTTTGAGATCAGGGTTTGTCTTTGTCTAAATCCTTTTGAGCTTTCATAACTTGAGCTGGAATCTTGGCCACGAGATTCTAGTGTCAGCCATCGTGGATGAGATGAGCAAAGTGCTATATTAATACATTCCATCTATTTAAATTAAGGACACGCATACATTTTTTTTTATGAAGTGAAAACGAATGTTTTAAAAGTTCAGTAAACAGAACACTTTGAGACAGGAAAGCAAACATGAGGGGAAGTTTCAGCCTTGAGCATATTCATTAATAACACCTATAAACTAGTTTGTTTTTGTATAGTTTCTGTGGATGAAGGTGCATTTAACCCAAACCAAAGGCCTTCATATTGGGAATTGAGAGCAGGATGAAGATGAATTTGGATTTGTTGTGATTTTAAAGGGACCACAGAGTCAAGGCACAGAGACAACACAGAACCGTGGCGTGCCCTTCCACATTGTGCTCTGGAGGGTCAGAGGTCAAGCCAAGCCCAGTGACTTGCGAGAGACTTTATGTTCCTGTATGCGATGATACACCTGACACTGGGCGGGAGAACAGTAACAGAGAAGAAGATGGCATGATGATCAGAGACAGCGAGGTCAATATAGTGCAGGTCGGAAGGGGCTATATCCTTCCAGTGTGTGATCTTTGGGGTCTTAAACATGGTGACCAATGCTAAAGCAGTCTAAGAGTGACATTTCTGCAGCAAAGGGTGGTTGTGAGAGTCAGTATAGATGTGAAATATAAAATTCACAAGGAGGAGTGTGGAGGGCGTCAGACATACAAAGGTAAGCATCTCAGACAGCTTGGAGATGAAGACAGCTGGGGCTTTTGGGGGTGTTGCAGCAGAACGTCTTGCAGCTGCACAGACCCAGACAATGTAAAAGTGATCTGACAGCAGAGACTCTGGAGTTATAATATAGAAAGGTTTTATTTTAATGGTTGTCATGCCAGTAAAGGAAGAAGACTGGAAGCTAGTTAGCAAGCTAACCTGCTTACTAGAGCCTAACAAAGACAGGCTGTAGAAGGTGATGCAGAGTATCCAAAGGACTCACTTTTCATTTTTTCCACTTTCTTTCATGTTATAATAAAAAGGGTTAAGTTAAATATAATTTATCAGGCTTTTTTATTTAACACCAACCAAGTAGCAGCCTGTCTGATATTGTAATACCTTTACTCACTGATTCACAGCTACTTAATGAGCACTGGCATGTTTCAGCTCGCACTCACACCAAGGCAAAACGTATCCTCACCTGAATGAGTTTACCGATGTACTTAGAAAATCTAACTGAAAATTATAGCAAAGGCCTTAAAATTCCCTCTAATCATGGCAGCATACACCAAACATCCATAAACCAAAAGAGGAGAACAGTCAGTAACATGCATTATGCAATGGAGTTAATAGCAAATGCCAAAGAGGCAGCTTTTGTTGCAGATGCAGTGAACATGTTTGAGCAGAGAGAAGGAATTTTGGCTTTAAAGTTGTTTTTTGCTGAATCATGCCTTCATACAGTAAAGCACCATACACCCAGTATTTTCGTCTCAATGTTTTTGACACCAAACTCAAGTGATGGCAAAAGAAAAACCACTGTTCAGAAAGTTCAGACCTGCCCAGTGTGAAACAATTGTTTCAAAGTTTGACTTGGGATTTTCCTCATGTTACAGTTTGAGACATGCTGTATCCTGAGGGCCAACTCCCCAACATAACTGCATTTATAAGTCAATCCCTCTCTGGAGTTGACAGTGATAGTGATCTGTAAATATCACTTTACTGCATGAATGCAGATGACCTATAGTCTCAGCACCTTTATGTATAAAGCACACCTATGCCCAGAATCAGTTCATGAAATATGAATGAAATAAATATGTTTGAAGTGTGTAAGATCTGGCCAGTAATCACATCAAAATCCTCGGAAACTGAAACTAAGGTTTTCCAAAGTGCTCATGTATATGTTGTATGTAAGAAAACTATGAAAGCTGAGTGTAGCCCTCGAAGTAGCTGTAGCAAAAACTCTGATGTGGGAGGAGTTCATGGAACAAGACTTTCAGCCAACCTTGGAGGGATTCTGGCTAACCGCCCGGTGACTAACAAGGGGAAATTGGTGCTTGACTCCCATCGTGTAATGTGGGAATATGGCACTGCTCACTTTAAGATATAGTAAGGCGTTCGGTCCCACTGACACACTGGACGGGAGGGGGTGTATTTGTTTGTATTTGTGTGTTTATAGCATGCCTGTGTTTTGTCATCCTGCTTCCTATTTTCACACACAGCATTGCTCCATTTCAAGCACCAACACCTGTCTGATCCCACACATTCCCTAATATTTTGCCTTCTGCCTGTCTGGGAACTGCTTTATCATTTATCACACTGTCAATCTGCAGGGCCTGCAAAACCCCTATACAGGAAGTCTGCCTCAGCTCTCTCATAAAAAATGTCCTAATCCCTAATCCTTTGGGTTTTACCCAATAGGTATGTGGTGGTCAGCTGGAGCCAATGTGGGTGAGGGGACTTGCCCAGTACTACCTACCTGGATGTTGTCCAGGTGTTTTTCCTGCTAATCTTGATAAGAAGAAACTGGAATGGTCTTCCAAGTCAAATTTGATTAGTCCCGCCTCTTGATCATGGGACTTGTTAACATGGCTTTGGTTGCCTGGACAGCAGGCTCCAAGGAACCAGTAATTTTAAAAACTTTTCATCCTGGATGACACCTAGAAAATCATCCTGATCAGGAGGTGCTGGGCCCGAACAGAGATAAAATATCTAATAATATGGTCTGTACTCCTTGAAACTGTGACAAAGTTAAACATTTTAAGATTCTAAATATAAATATTAAGAGAGCTAATTAAGCATTCACATCTATGGTCAGTTTACAATCACTAATTAACCTGATGTGTTTGGAGGACATGTCTGGAGTAGCTGGAGTGAATCCATGCAGACACAGGAAGATTATGCAAACTCCAAAAAAGGTCAGGGACTGGATCTGAAACCAGGGCTGTAAAGATAACACAAAACGAGTTGTGATCAGAAGTATCTAAATTGAGTAATCAATTGAATGATATTGACTGGAATCTGTGAGCTGTATTGGTGCACAGCCAGTGCTGGGAGCCAGAATGCTGGCTGTGTTGTAGCAGATCAATTACTTATTTCGCTCAAAAACATGCAAATCAATTCAAAACTTTTATCTAATTTCTTTTTCTCCAGATTTTTTGTTGATATTCTTTCTCTCTGCATTAAAATGAAACTCCCATAAAAATGAGAGACTGTTCATTTCTTTGCAAGTGAGTGAACTTACAAATTCAGCAGGGGATCAAATAATTATTTCCTCCACTGTGTTTGCTGCATGCATATTTTATTTGCTATGACATACACAGTCATTCAGATCTTAATGGATCTGACTCTTGATGGAACTGTATAAATGACCATTAAGACTGGTGCTTTGCTTGTGCTCAACACCAGTATCAGTGCATCAAGCGCTATGCATCACTTACAGTTTTTTATGGGAGTTATGATATTTATGTCTCTGTTGAGCAGGGGATCTATTTGTGAGTAGTAATTTGACCAAACCCCCACTAATGGAAATAAATCACTGGGTGCTAGAAATGAGGATGATAGTTTGGAAAGAAGTAATAAAGAATTTAAATGAAATAATGACTAAAGAAAGTGTCAAAAGACCGTGGCTCTGACATGAACTCAGAATCACTGGCAGTGAAACATGTTGAACACGTTTTCACAAGCCCGTAAGACTCTGTGTTGTTCACTTTCATTCAGATTAGCAATGTGCAGCTATGTATGTGAGCTTTTGAAAATGCGATATATGTGCAGTGTAACTGCTTTTAAAATATACTTTCATAGACCTTAAAAAACTATTTCAACCTATAACTTTATTTGGACATATATCTGTAAGAGCAAACATTTAAACCTTCTTTCAAAAAGTGCAGATAAAGCTGACATACGAAAAGAAATAACACGTGACATTTCATGACATTTAGATTTTTTTAGGTCTTGTCGTGATTTAGGTGAAAAAACCCACCCAGTCACATTAAAAAGGGAGTATATACCTACATTTTTAAAGCTTGTAGATAGACCTTTCTTAGAATCAAAGGTTCAAATTTACCTCCTTCACTAATGACACCCTGTAACATTCAGGGTCTCTTTTCCAACAACAGTTCAACATGCCGAGTCTCAATAAAGATGATTGGAATAAATAATTCTACCATAAGAAGAATAATCTACAAGTGGTGTAGATATTAGAATGTAGCAAATATATCCTAGAGTGGAGTGTTTGATACGAGAATCAGGTCTGATTGTTTTTAAATAGAACCTCTCCTTTCACTTGCAAACTGCAGAGAGTAAACAAGTCTTGAGTAGTCCCCTGAAGATCCAGGCCATTAACTTCTATTCACCTACACCCTGTAGGCGAATAGAGGTCTCTGACACAAAGCTCCTAAACATGCCAAAGGAACCATCATGACAGGACAGGCCCCTGCATGGCATGTACAACGGGCAGACAAAAGAGTTGGCTGATATTGAGAAATTATATCAAAACTGAGAGACAGCACTGAGGCACTAATCATGTTAGCACAGGTACGACATCTAAGTATAAGATCCATAGATAATACTATATATGATTACCATTTGGATTTATTCATAACTTGCTTCCAACACCTTTACAAATGGAAATATTTATAAGTTCAGCAAGTCAGAAAATAGCCAACAACGGTGATTATATGGAGACCTATAGGACAATGAAATTGCTTTAAAATTGCTCGCTGAAAGCAGGTAAAACAAAGCAAGATATAAAGCTCCCACTGTGGAAAATGTCTGCCTCTCATTGATCCTTGTCAGGGAGAGTCAAAGTGTTGAAGTGGCCTCAAAAATCTAAAGGCCCTCTTATCCGTGCACTGAGGTTCATGGGGTCTTCTAGGAATGAAGCAATTTTCCAGCAGGGTTTATATATAGTGGTTTCTTATCTCACACTTAACCCGCACCAAAGCAGGTTAGGTCTGCAGCATGAGTTACCATGGTGACACACTCTTTTATGAAGTATACTGCCTCTGTGACCCTGAAAGCCCTGGGTTTAACCTAGTGGCACAACGCTAAGCCCACACACCTTCGTTAAGTATGTGTCGAAACCCATGAATCACGGTAATAATTACTGGATATTTCCACAAGGGCGCTGGATATACGGAGATGTTTTAGTGCTTCAGGTATGTGCGCTGCCTTGAATGAGACTCAGCAAGCAAAGAAAGTTACGTGGGCTGAAGAACTGTGCACTCAGTCCCCTGATTTTCTCCCACACATCTTCCCCTGCTAGACACCAGGAAAAAAAGATGTAATATATTCACTATGACTGAATCTCATGATCACAAATATGAAGCTTAATACGTCTGATTTTCTGCCAATACCCTAAAACATTCTGCATTTTCCCCAGGTGCATAGATCCCTATCGAATACTAACTCGGTGTTTGGTATAACACTTTTAAGACTTTGTGTGTGTGTGTGTGTGTGTGTGTGTGTGTGTGTGTGTGTGTGTGTGTGTGTGTGTGTGTGTGTGTGTGTGTGCCCTTGGGCATTTGCTTCTGTGAATTTTCAGCAAAGCAGAGCAAGTCCAAACCAAACAGTGGGAGGGTGAGAGAAACAGCAGTGGAAGCAGATTCTCAAGGGACAAGTAAACAGACAGAGAGAAAAGATGGTGAGATTAAGATAAGGTTAGATAGATTGAGAGAGGCTGTATGTGGAGAGTGCGGAGACGGAGGGGTCAGTGAGAAGATGATGGCTTATGACAAGAAGAAAATCAAAAGAAGATATTTATTGTAGCTGATAAAAATCCCAGAAGAAGAAGAAAGCAAATAAAAGAGAGGTAATGAAAAAGAAGATGTGAGATATTTAAGAGGGGCTCTGTGGTTAAAAGAAAGTGGAGCCAAAGATAGTTTAGCACTGATTTATGAGGGAAATCTTTACATCTAAGTAGAAACTTTTTTGCGATTAGGAAAATACAGGTCAATAAATCTTTCTCCAAATGTGTCCCAAAGTTAATATTTCCAAAAACCATTTGCTTTGTATGAACTACAGTATTTTATTAACCAGTAGTTTCCCTCAGTCTGATTTTCACCATGTCGTTCCCATCCGAAAGCATAAGCATAAAAGAGTCCAGATTCTGGGATTGTGATGTCCCCTTGAGGATTTTTCATGAACGAACACCTGAATTGAACCTGAATTAAGCTGGGAAATCCAATGATTAATACTCAGAGGGCGTCTTCTAAAAAAGGATTAGCATTTGAGAAATTATGTAATACGGTGTGGAACCCTGTAATTAAATGGAATTTCAATGTATTTTGTTTGAAAATAGAATGTAATTATACTAACAGGTAGGTACACTGGAATAAGTGAGTAACAAGTCAGACTTTTACCTGGAAACAAAGAAATAATTCAACTGCAAGTCAGTTTCATTAAGGTGTAAGTAATCTTAAGTAATGCATGACTAATCTGTACATAAATGTAAGTTAATTTATTAGTAATTTAGCAGGAAAACAAGCAACATGTCTGTATCCTACATCATAAGAAGGCTGTACTTTTTAGTATTATTGCTTTGAAAAGTCTCACCTTTTCACATCTTCATCTTTATTTCATTTTCATTATGCTGATGTGAATGGTGGATGTTTTATTATTTAGCTTGCCTTTTATTTTAACAATATAAATGCGATCAGGACTGTTCTCTCCTACCATGTTACAAGACAAAAACAGTACTGTCAAAATTTGCAGGCCTATGTCACCACATAGCTATGTCTATGGAACCAATTTTGTTTCTTTCACAATCATTGTTCAAACATAACTTTCAGACGGAGTGACTCCTTTTCTGTAAAATCCCATGAAGTCAGGCAAGGTTAAACTACTCCGAAAGCACCAAAACAGCACGATGACAGGACGAAGCTGCTCGTGCTCAGTTGTGAGGACAGTGTTTATCATGTACATATCATGTAATTTGCTTAAATCCCTCCACGAAACAGACTCCCAGAGCTCTGCAGGTCTATCCAAATGTCTTCTTGCACATTCAAGTCCTCTGTTATGTGCCAGAAATGCAAAACAGACCGAGGTTTTAAGCACGGCCTCCCTGTCTGTTGTTCTTCTAATATTCTTCTCTGATGCTTTTGTTCCTTTTTCTCCTTGCGCTCATTTTCTCAGCTGGTGTTTTCAGTTGCCTGCTGCACCATGTGGTTCAAACTCAGACACAATGCTGCTGTTTCTCTTAGAAACCAACACCTCTTAAATAAAGAAATGATTTCTTCTGTTAGCCTTGCTGTGTTTGCCGTTCAACCCCAACATGACACTGCAAAGGTGGGATTATTTATACCTGAATCACAGCTGATGCACAAATCCGTGCTCGCTTTGCTCATTTGTGCAGCTGCATCTACATATTGCTTCCAAATAAAAAGATATGAATGACATATGCATAAAACAAACATCATTTTAGCTCTTATAAGCACACAGACACATAATATGCTGTCTGTCATGGGTAACCCTTGCTGGGATTTTGCATTCTGCAGCCAGTCAGAAGAAGGCCTGTCATGCTGTCATTTTACAGTAAGTGAATGTGATCTCACCGGTGATGAATTTTAAATGTCAGCTTGGGCTCGTAATGTCAGCAGAGCCAGCCGAACTGGTCTGCGGGCCAAAAGCCAGCGTAGCAGCAACAGATATAGCCAAGACAAAGCAAAGCAAAAGCAGTTTCTATGGCAACAGAGGAAGCTGTTGTCTGTCGTTCATTAGGATGAAGCGCCCCCAGCCCCCCCCCCCCAAATAAATAAATGATAAAGAAATAATAATAAAATAAAGTAATAAACCAAATGGTATAGTAATAATAAATTAAATGGCTCAAGTGTCTAAAGAATGGTGCCAGATTTTATTTGTTTGTTTCCAGAAGCTCACTAGAATTCCTCGTGGTGCCAGATCATAAAGCATCAGAAGAACCTTATCTGCTGATATCTGTTTTCCTTGCTTTTCCTTGTTTACTTGGTTATTTCCATCTTTAAAAAAATCTTATTGTTATTCATCTGAAAGGGCCAATCCAGCCACAACCTGCTGTAAACTCAGAGTTACTCACTATGGACTGCCCGGTGATGTGTGTTTGGAGTTTAGAATGAAGTCAACCTGTTAGTCTGCAGCATCTTATTTTAAAATGATCTGTGGCCTATAAGTCAAAACGAGGCTCAAAAGAGGACGATGACACTCCTGTTGTTGTATTCTATATTCCGCCCTCTGGGTGTCGCTGCTGATCTGCTGTTTGCCTCGCAAGTGGAGCTATCCTGGGTGCTGAAACGTCCCCACAAACGGAAACCTGCTGCTGGGGTAGTATGAGTATTTCTGAACACTGACTCCGAGTTGAAATGATTTGTGTTGCAGATTTTCCAGCTTTCATGGACGTTCTCAGCATTCTCAGGCTGAAGTTTTCCCTGTGCTCTGCTGCTGCAGCAGCTTTGGATTCAGTCTATGAGTAAAGAACACTTCTCTATCTGCTCTAAACCAACAACAACTCCAAAGGTCTTTCCAAGTTGCCAGCCTGCACGACGGACACATTATTCTTCTCCATAATGGCCATCGTAAAGGTATTTTATAGAACACAGCAGCTCGTGTTCTTTTCTGAAAGGACACTTCCACCGTGTTTTATTCCCTTACAGCACACCGCGTCTTGTCTTTCCCGAAAGGCCACTCGTCATGGCATTATGCTTTGAAAGAGCACCTAAATATACACTTCAGTGTGTTAGAGTATTTTTTCTCCTAACAGAAGAGCGCCTATACAAAACCTCCAGCTCACCCTTATTACGCCAACAACTCAGAGAACCGCATTACATTTTCTGTACACCAGAGCGTTTCATCATGTTTTCTAGTTTTCCTTCACTTAAAGGACCCTTCTGAGGGCAATCGATTTCAAAGTGCTTGTAGAGGCGCTCCATCCGGATTTATCCACAACTGAGAAAAACATTACAGGACTGTGACGTGTTTTCTCCTTTTTGTTGGGCAATTTAAGCATCAGTCAGGTTCATTTTAATTATTGCAGATTTTTATTTTTATTTTTATTTTATTTTTTTTGGGGGGGGGGGGCGTGGTGATTTGAAAAAATATATTACTATAATATTCACATTTTTAGAAATTATGTGTTTACCTTTATCCGCCCATTCATTTCCAAGAACGGTGTCAACTTTTGTATATCAGGCTGGATCAATAGATGGCGCTATCAGTAACGCATCCCCAGCTAAAGAGCCACTCGTGTAATAGGAACAGAGTCAGTGCTCCATCCACTCAGAGTAATTCAATGAACTCAGCAGTCCTGGGTTATTGCGCTTAATGCCGCGTAGATTTTCAGGACAATTAACCAGCACCGGAACTACGATCATAACTTATTAAAAGAGACTATCACGGCTTACATCGGTCTCGGTTCGCTCCTCAGAAGGACCATCCACCCCGCTGTCTGCACGACTCACCGTCAGGATTTCCGCTGAACTTGTTCCCAGCGAACCGGGAAGGCTGAGAAGTTGCGTTGTCTTGGACGCACTTCCCGTCGTTGTCCAGGACCCCGGCTGAAAGTTATGCCTTTGACGCCGCTCGGCACGCACACTCGCACGATGTTAAACAGAGCCGACGCTTTCTGTGAGTGTGGAAAATGATCGCAGCCAGCAGCGAGCTTTCCATTATGCTGAGGAGATGTCTTCTCACTTTCAAACCGTTCAGGTAAGAACACATTAGTTTGGCTTTTCCACGGCTTAAAGCACTAGCCTGCTGACTTTAGAAACGGTAACGCGAGAGTGCATTTCCTCTCCTTTTTGATTTTTAATATGACTTTATTTTATTATTCTTGCCTCAACGTCGTAAAAAATAAATGGGATTCAAGAGAAATATAGCAAAACCACTGCAAATTGATCGTTTAGTGTTTCCCAGACTGTGACCGATTAGTGTTTCTTGCTTTCCCCCCACAGTAGAGCAAGTTTTAAAAGTTCAGAGCTTGTCGATTAATTGGAGTAAAGAAGCGGCCGCTGTGCCACAATTAAGATTTGCTTATTCAGCTAAAGCTTCTCCACACAAGCAGCTTGGAGAAGCAGTGGAAGCAAAGCCAGCAGACAGAAACTCATTAAAACTTCAGAGTTTGACAACACGGGCTGAACGTAAGCTCGTGAACTAAACAGCCCCGCGTAATTAGCAACCTTGACCCCGCGCAATTATCTCACATGCGGCTCTATCACTGAGGTGAGGTGAGTTGAGCGGCTGCAGTCAGCTTTCAGCCTTGCCTTAAAAAACAAAAACAAAAGGTGTGTATGATAGAAGTGCAGGACCATCCGACCTGCAGTTCTCAGCACGGCTCCTGGAGCCTGAGAGCCAGAGGAGCCTGTCTTAAGTCAATCGCTCCAAAGCGTTTGTTTTCTAAGCTTTAGAAATGTCGTGCTTCTCTCCCACATGCAGCCATTTGCCTGTAACAGAATGCTTTTGTTTTGGATTTCTGCTCGCTGAGCGCAGTGTGATGCAGCAAACCCATACATGTCATGGTTAATTTGAAATGACACAAGAGTACACAGTG
>NW_024582655.1:631169-660558 GCF_018398535.1 Haplochromis burtoni | reverse complement strand
AAAAAAAGGTTTTGGCTTGACTGAGACAAAATGAATTTTGAAAAATAGGTCCAAAATGTCATGAAGTATTCAGTGTCCTAAGTTTGAACTGAACTCTGCTGCATTTCCTCTGTGACATTACTCCACCTGTCCTTTGTCTTCTGCTTCTTTCTGTCTCCTGAGCTCTATCCTTGGCTTTTGGTCTTATGTCACAAATTGCCCTTTTGTCTGTCTCCCTCTCCTGCAGGATCTTTGTGGTGGGGATCGGCTTCTTCAGCCTGTGCTTTCTAATGACTTCTCTTGGGGGCCAGTTCTCGGCCAAGCGACCCGGAGATTCCCCCTTCACCATGCGAGCTGAAGGTAAGCCTGCGGTTATACATCAGTGCCGCTCGGCAGCCTGTGACTTCAGTGGCTGTGCCCTGCACTTGTAATGAACAGGCTGGAAACATGCTGAGAGCTTCATGGGGCTTCCTTGATTACTGCCAGTGAACTGACAGACCTGCTCACTTTGCTCATCAGGAGTGCGTCAGGGGGTACCATCGCCTGGAGAGGCTCCTCTCATCTACACGCCATTTTTTTTCCTCGTCTGCTTTCACGTCATGACCTTCTTCTGACCCAGAGGGACTCGATTTTAGTTGTAGTCGCAGCTGAAAATTGGCTCATGGTTTTGTCCATCTTTATGCCGGTTATTTTACCCCGCGTGTGGGCAAATAGTGCAGGGCCACACGGTGTGTCGTGCAGAGGAAGCAATCTACAAGTCGGCCAGATCCCGCAAGCTCAGCCAAACAAGAATAAGCAGAGCATTTAAAAGTGAAGTAGAAAATGATTGAGGCTATAATCATATTTACTGGTGATTTCAAAGATAGTTTGATCATTGGAGGGCTGGAAGCTGCGTGTTTCAGGGTGACAGCTACAGTTTTCACAAGGTAATTTTAAAATACCAACAAAGGCTTTACTGTCACAGAGATCCCTCAAATGAATTCCACTCCAGAAAGAAATCCGAACTATGCGCAGCCATCCCTCAGAGAAACCAGTTATCTTTCAGGGCACGTCCTCTGTGTTTGTGCTATGTGCCTCTGCATACAAACCACTACAGCACAAGCCATTTGGGAGAGTCATTGTTAGCTTTTTGGACTTTGTGTCTCTCACCTTTTTATCACCGCTTGGCACAATGTTGACACTGTGTGTCATCCTCTGTGACAGAGACCAGCTGGCATTAGAAGAAGCAATGCTCCCTATCCACTGCCACCCATCCAAGGACGCCAGTTGTTACCAGTTTGTGTTAGCAACACACCACACTGATGCCAATTCATTCCTATGTAAAGTAGACAACGGCATAATTTAATCTCTGCTGAAGAATGCAGTTTGGCTCTGGGTCGGTGAGTAAAGGGCACACCGTTGTGTGGTTTTTGTGCGTGTAAGCTGTAAAGATGTTGCCGACTGAATTAGTACTAGAAACGTCTTGGTTATTAAAACTAATAATTCTCAGACCAGGAAAAAAAATCTGTGTAATTCTGTAGTGTAGATGGGAATGTTGTATCAGGTGTGATCATGGGTGATAATTTTAGGGATAGCACCCGTTTATGAAAGGGTATACAGAGAAGTGGTTCAAGGTGAGGAAGCCAGAAAGGAGGGAGTGTAAGACAGGAGAGCTGTCTGATTAATTAATCGCTCACAGGCTGCAGTCAAGGGAAGCCATGAGGCCTCCGGCTTATTAAACGCTGCTAACCAGGGAGAGCCCAACCATGTAAAGGCTCATTCTCCATGTGCATTTGTGTGTTTATGCACACGTGCCTGCTTGGGAGTGAGGATTAGTGGACCAGGAGTTAGCATAATAAATTAAGTTGGGATGAGTTACTCAGTGGAGCGGCACCTCGAAGGCGATTACTGTAGCTATCGCACCCATCGAGCCTTTGCACGGGATGCTCTGGAGAGCTGCAAGAGCAAAGGCTGGATGCATCGGACCCCACATTGTAGCTCTTTTCAATTTCTTTGTGATCATTTCGTAAAAAGAGTAGAAGCACCGTAACGCCCACAGTACTTTTGTATCGATGAAAATGGCCAGGCTGTGCTGACAGGAACCGCAGCTCTGTTTACTGCTCATCTTGTGAATGACAATAACTGCCTGAAGAGCAAAAGGTGTGGAAAAAAATATGTAATTACTGGGTTGCTACCTTCTGTTTCTCTCCCCTGCCTCTACATTTCTATCATTCTCTTGGCTCTTTTTTTTTTTTTTTTTTTTTTTGTGGCTCTGCCAGAGACAGAGAAATGTACTGGGATGCAAAGCTCTATCCAGATTTAAAGTGCATGCACTTCCTTCATTACTTCCCTTTGAAAATAGGGGAAACTAATGATGTGGAAAAAGTAAGGGGGGGAAGGGGGTGGTCAGAGGGAGACCATTTCTTCCAGAGTGGGGTGCATGAAAGGCGGAGGCGTTTGATCCTAGATATCTTAAAGGCTCCAGAGGCGTACCGTAGCTTTCTAATAAGCTCTTTGAAGACCACCTTCACAGTGTGTCCTTTTGCCACGGGGGTCTTGATGCAGTTTAGCCATAAAGAGAGAAATGGGCCTAGCGCGGTTTCAGGTTTTTACCCAGTTCAGAGCAAGACGAAATGGTTCGGATGTTAATGTGCTCTTCATTCTTACATGCAAGCTCCATTACCTGAGTAGTTTTTTTTTTAACTGCTTTTCCTGCATCCTGTGAATTTGAATTTAATGAATATTAATTAATGAGTGAATATTAAACAGTTTTGCAGAAATTGCTCCTAAAAGAATAATAAAGTCATACAAAAGGAAATAAGATAATAATGAATAACAATCAGCTGCTTACAAGCTGCTTTAGCCTCATAAAGTGCTGAGTTACAGCAGGGCAGCAGGTGTGCGGGGAGTGTTGTTCGGCACCTTGTTTACTGCCATCCTTTCACAGACACTGATGGAACTTTTTTATTTCATGGATCAGCGATCTTCACTACGTGATGGATGAAAATGAGCCTTTTCTGACATCGATCATAGCAAAGCAAGGGTGTGGCATCTGCACGTCTAGCAAAGCTGAAAATGCGAGTTTGTTTTTTTTATTTTTGAATAAAAAGTTTGATAATGTGCTTGAAATCGAAGCACTGTCCCTCCACCGTGTGTGTATTGGTACTATGAATAAAATAAACCCAAGTTTTCTACTGCTGGAGCTTCACCAGCAATTGAGAAGAAATGGGAAATGATTGTGCAGGTGACTGACTGGATCTGTGCCTGACAAAGAAGAGGTGTGGATAAAAGATGACTGCTCATCATTCACACTTTCGCCTGGTGAAGAGGAAAAAAAAGCAGATTTTTATTTTTTGGCTTGGATTGTGAGGCGGATATGACAATGCAGACACTGATTGCTGTTTGTGACAGTTTGTGGCTAGATTCAACCGCTAACATGCTTTCTCAGATTGTTATTTACAGCTTTCTGGTGCTGAGCATCTTTTATTTAAAGAATTGTCATCAGGGTGTATTGTGGCTGATTTATTGCATGCTATTTTCCCCCCCTCCCTTGTTTTTTGGTATTACAATAGACAGATTTAGGCGGAGATAATACTCATGCAATGTTTTTGCTGTGAACTATAAAGAAAACTGTTATTTATTAGTTTTAAGTGGTTAAGTTGACTGGACTGTTGAATTTTGTGTGTACATGTTAGCTAATTAATTGTGACCTATAGGGAAAAATAAGTACAACACTTTTGATTACAACTTTCTGCAAATTAGTAGCAGTAAAATAATTGCTTCCATTGGAGTGTGGCCACAGAATATATCTGTGCTTGTAAAGTCAAAATAGAGCAAAAAAAAGAAGCAATGGATTTCACACAAGCAATATGCTCTTACACCATACTGAGTCCTATGCTAGATGAAATTATTATGGTAGGCTGGTTGATTTCAATGTCTTTTTTTGGGTGGAGAGGATACTGATCAAGTATTGTCACTTACGTGAGCTGCAAACTGGGTCAGGAAGTTCACTTTCTATTCTTGTTGTATCCCTTTGCTTCCATGTATTTTTGTGTCTGTGCAAAAACAGGAAATATGTTCATGCAGAATAGTAGGCAGTGAAAGCATGAAAGAGGATAAAAGTACTACACTTCCATCTTGGAAAATAAGTGGAGACGCTGTGCAGGCACACAGTATGTTTCTTAGTAAACTGAGCTTTAGAAATGTACTTTTCAGAAAGTGAATTTGGGAAATTCAAGTGTAGTTGATTTCGTTTTTCATAGTAGGTCCATCTCGTCCAGGGGTGGGTGATTAATTTTCTCAAGGGCACTGGGACTGTTGTGGAGTTCTGCACCATCCTGATGCAAAAATCCCAGTTTTTCATGTGGCCACTTGGGAAAATTAGTCATCCACTCCTAAAGTAGCAAAGTCCCAGTTCTTAAGGTCCCAGCTCACTAGCATCATATGAGAAACCAAAACTGTTACCTTCTGCAACAGTCCCAGTTGTGAGCTGGTGCAGACCTCCACAACAGTCCCAGTTTCTCATGTGACCCCTTGACAAAAACAGTTGCACACACCAGCTCCAGTTGGTATATTTTTAACCATTTTGAGAAGGTAATCACATGACGCTATCACAATAAATTTTTCCAAAATTAAAGGTAGAATCAGAACAACCTGATGCATTGCGGTGACTGCAGAATGATCCGCAACACATAACTGCAGAAAAACTGCAAGTGAAGAAAAAAAATTGCCCTAAGATACAGAATTTATTTGCTGGTTGGTCATGTTTTTGTTGTTGTAATTATTCACTTCGAATAATTTGGCAGTTAGACTAATTATCTTAATTGCCCTAATTTATTTGATAAGGACCAATCTCGGAGTCATGATGTAGTGATGGGAAACATTTGTCACATGTCCTCCAGTGTATTCATATTTGTATCACGATTGGCTATCCCTACTCAACTGAACCATTTCAGAATGATATGACCTTACTACGGGGCTTCTAATTTCCCTGCAGCAACTGAACACAGCCTGGCTGCTTATTATCCAATCTGGGAGCTATTAGAGAAGCTCAGTGTGTTCCCTTGTCTGGGAACAGGGTTTAAAAAAACAGGGTGGAGTGAAAGCGAAGAGGTGTTGTACACACTATACAGGTTACCAGTTAATTTAATGTTCAAGCATTTGGACTGTGAGGAAACTAGAAGACTCCAACATGAATCCAGAAAGGTTTTAACTTTGATCCTTCAGGCCCTGAGGCACGAGTACAAAACAATTCACCACCATGCAGCTTTCTTATAATAATCCGTAATTTTTCTCCCCACAGACATAAACACATTTTTTTTCCAAGGTCTTTGCCTAAGCACATTCAATTTAAAATAATATACTGGAGACTGCACTAGAGTTTTTAAGGATCAGCTTTAATTGGAGTAGAATTAGAAAAATTATTCAAAGAGCCGCTTGTGGGATGAACCTCTTTCCTGGGAAGTCCAAACATACCTGGAGACATGCTTACCAAATGGTTCATAAGCAGCAGGTTGTTACTGGAATGTCAGTTCATGCACAAAAGAGTGAGTTTGAGTGAAAGTTAAGAGTTGTTATTTAGATTCGGGTTCAGATGCCTTTCAGTACAATGCATAAACATTTGGTCATGTGTAAGGGAAACTAATATAGAAGAGATGGAAAAAGGCAGTTATCACAGTGCAAGCTCAAACCCCAGTGACTTCACTTATAGAAAATCAAAGTCTGAAGAAACAAAACGCAAACAAAAAGAGGAAAGCACTGGGGGTGGCCATGACCCAAAAGAGCCAACAGATCCCATCCCATCTGCCGAACGTGGATAGGATCTAGCATGGATCTTAAATGGCTGCCAATGGCACTGGCACACTGCTGACACAAGCTTCAGAATCAATGCAGATCTGTGTACAGGAGGATTCTTTAAGCTTATCTTCAGAAAACTGACAGAGTTGAAGGAGCAAATTTTATCACTCAGTGGGACAACAGAAATCCTAAACCAACAACCTATGCATCCAAAGAGCTTTTCAGGATGTCTGACCAAGCCAGTCACCTTATCTGCTGGAGATTTGGGCTGTGAGACTTCACAGCAAGCAAAGCTGGAGCTTGCTCTGCTGAAGGTCTCAGAGATTATAGGGGGAGATACAAAGAGCTCCCAGACTTCATTGAAGATACAGGATTTTCCACAAAATAGTAAAATTCTTTACTGCCACCAATAACCTTTAGATATATTGTGTTAAAAGGGCTATATCTCACACATAGTTCTTTCAATATTAATATAAACCGCTGAGAAGTCTCCACTTCTTTTTCAAAATGTGCTGAAGTGCAAGGAACAAAAAACTAAATATCTACAAGCTGTAAATTAGCAACCTATGTGCTGCTGCTCTGAATAAAAATCATAAAAATCAAACATCCAATTAAAATATATTTTCACATTTGCAAATTGATAAAGGTGGAAATTCTGTGTTTCGCACCGTGCGGTGTAATCCAAAAATCATCATGCGTAGGACTAAATGTGTTGGTTTATCTGCACACTGTGGATAGAAGATTAAGGTTTTAATTGAAGTTAGAGGGAGTCGTGTTTTTAAAAAATAGTGCAGGTTGTTTCCATTTTTCCAGGCTGTCGGGCATAATAAGAGGTTGGAGCTGCACGCAGGATAAGTGACAAAGGTTTTCTGCTCTAATAGCTTCTGGATCTGGCAGCTCCCTCACATGTGCCAAAAAGCAGAGAGCAACTCAATCTCAATCAGCCTTTTCTGTAATGAATATTTGAATCTGCAGCGTGAGGACGGGGGGAGGGTTAGCTGAGCATGTCTGAGTTCAGAGCAGGAGGGAATGTATGATTTTTATCCTGGTGACAGGTGAGGTGGAGAGGTTCAGCTCTAAGCTCCCTCACGGAGAAACCTTGCCAGCCAGAGTGGATAGCAGGGAAGATTGGATTTATTTATTTAGCTTTCTGTGGTGCTAATGGGGAAAAAGAATAAATTATTGAGTAAAAGTCAGACTTTAAACACTGCTGCAATCGATAGTTTGGTTAATAGTTTGGATTTGTTTGATTTTTAGCATATATTGTATATAGATAACAAAATCTCTTTATTTTAACCTGACAAAAACCCAACATCAGTTGGGCTTTATTCTTAAATCTTATATTCTTAACTTATTCTTAACTTATAGAAATTATGGATTTATATATTTTGGAAGCTTCAAAAAAAGCAATTGAACGGTGGTGCTCCTGCTCTAGCATTATTTCATTCGAATCAAACACATAAAAGATTTGGAAGTGATTCCAAGTGTTGAACTTACACTTGGTAGCTGTTCAGTGGAAGCGAGGGAGGTCATTAGGCTGAAACCCAAACTAATCCAATCAGGGAGATGGGGGGAAAAATAGGAGTAGCCAAATCAGCAATTTGGTTAATTATTTAAAAAAGGATGAATGCACTGATGAGCTTAGCAACACCAAAAGGCTGTGAAGACAACAGAAGACCGCTAAAGTGCATGATGACAGAATTATTTCCATTGTTAAGAAAAACAACTTCACAACATCTAAACAAGTCATTAACACTCTCAGGAAGGAAGGTGTCAAAGTCAAAGTCTAGAACTGAGAGACACCTTCTTGAATGTAAATACAGAGGGGATATAACAAGGTGCAAACCACTGGTTACACTCAAGAAGAGGAAGGGCAGATCAGACTTTGCCACAAAACATTTAAAAGAGACCGCACAGTTAAAGCGAGAGGCAACAACCCCATCTTTGAACCAGAATGATGGGGAGGGAAAAGTATGGAGAAGGAACAAGTCATGATCCAAAGCATGCAAAATCATCTGTCAGTCATGGTGGAGGTAATGGTACAGCACGGGCAAGTATGGCTGCCAGCGGAAATGAGTCACTAGTGTTTATTGATGATGTGACTGCTGATAGAAGTAGCAGGATGAACTGTGAAGTCTGCAGAGCTACAGTCTCTGCTCAGATTCAGCCAAATGCTGCAAAACTGACTGAACAACACTTCACAGTGCAATTAGATAATGAGCCAAAGCATACTGCAAAAGCAACCCAGGAGTTTCTCAAGGTAAATAATGAGATATTCTTCAATGGTCAAGTCAGTCAGCTGATCTCAGGCTATAGAGCATGCTTCTTAGTCATTAAATACAAAACTGAAGGCAGAGAGACTCACAAACAAGCAGCAGCTGAAGGTGGTTGCAGTAAAGGTCTAGTAGAGCATCTCAAACGCAGCACTTTATTATGTGCAAGGGTTCTTTGTTAAATTTTAGGCTGTCAAGTATTTTAAACAGTCCTATTATGTAAAATGATCTAGGTTTGCCCAATAAATCCTCTGAAAATGGGGGACTGTGTATAAATGTCTGTAATTCTGAACCTGTTAATACAGTACTTAAATTAAAGCTGAAACTTTGCACTTTAGTCACATTGATTGAAAAATCCAATCTGTAAAAAACCAAAACTACAACAAATGTCATTGTACAAATACTCACTGGTCTAACTGTATGTCAGTACACAAAGCAATTAAAATCACTCCAACTAAAGCGACCTCAGAGTGCTGCCAATGTCCCTTTTATGCTTCTACATTAATCACCTAACAATGCAATAGTATAATGCTGGTCTATTACTGTTTTGACACAATTTAAACTTTTTTTTTAATGACAAATCTTCAACTCTATCTTTGCATGTTTTGCAGCTTCAGCTTTAGCTCTGGTACTCTTTGAGCATTTCTGCTGTACTGCTCTTCCTCTGTACCCACACAGATTTATTCTCTTTTTAATATTTCAAGCTGTATCAATGATTCTCATTGATCTACAATGTACAGGTGGGTGGTATGACCTAAAACATGATTCCTAAACCACTATTTTTTTTTTTCCAGAGAAAAGGAAATTCTTCTCATTTATTTGTCATGTTGCATATGTTAATAGTAAATTACCCATCACTTTATTACCTAGTTTTACCAACCCAGCCTTCATCTTCAATAACAAGATTAAAAGATGCAAAAGTCTTGAAACACTCATTTATTTACATTTTGCTAGGAACATAAGAAATGCAATGATTTACTGAAAAATGTAAAATGCATAGAAATACAATATATAAGGCAAGTGAGCAAAAAAGCAGCAATTTGCAAAGAAAAACCTTGAAAGAGGCAAAATGTAAAGAAATGGGGGTAGCTTAAGACTTTTGTAATGTTTTTGATGAGCTAAAACCAAAGTGAATGTATTTATCAATCTAATGATGGTATCATGATATCTACGTCTTCACACTGAAGATGGGATCCAAGCTGCTGTTTCTGCTCACAGTCATGCAGTCTAACCTGCTGCTGGCCTTTCCTGGTCTGCCTCCGCACTCTTTTGTTCCCACTTACAAATTTGTTGCTGATTTAAGCAGACTTGCTCTTGCAAACAAACAAGGCTTGACCTTTTCCCTGACGTGTTTTCCATCATTGCAGTTCGTTTCTTTATATTGAATACATATTTTTGGAAATTAAGTAATAAAATACAAAGTCTTTTTAGCTTTTTCTTGTATGTAGTGCCTAATTACAACAATAGTCATTTCACAGCTATTTTTATTGTGTGGTATAGACTCCAGGACATTTATATAATTCAGAGGAAGCAGGTGCATTGCAGAGTCCTTCTAGCTTTATCTATCAGTAGGCTAAAGTTAAAACACCATCTTTCCCTTTAAGTAGCATCTGCACACTGCTCCTTCTTTCAAAACGGTGTACACGGCTGAAGTAGTATATGTATATAATATGACAACATGCATAAATAATAAATAAATCACCATCAATAAATGATCTTTAAAGCATTTTACTCTACACTGCAATTACTCCTAGCCGGGTAACCACATGTATGGGCCATTATATTAACCTTTCAATAAGTCTTTGTGGGAGTTTTGCATGTTCTTTCTGTGCCTGTGTGGATTCTCCCTGGGTATTTCGGCTTCTTCCCACATTTCAAAGACATGAATGTTAGGTTAACTGGTGATATTAAACTGGCTCTAGGTGTGAATGTGAGCATAAATTGTGGTATTTCTCCTGTGATGGATTGGTAACCCGTCGCCCAGTGACAGCTGGGATAGGCTCTGTCTCAAATATTAATTTACATAGAATTATATGAAGTGCTCGTGTCATCCCCACGGAAACCTGCTGATAGTTTTTCTCCAGGCACACGTGGGGGCCACTTGCTACGTGTCTCTTTGTGCTTTATTGTCCTTACTTATCAAGCTCATTAAAGCAGTGTTCTTTAATTAATTTATTATGTAAGTATTTCTCTTAAAAGAGCAGTTTTTGCAGCCATGTCAAATACGGGGGGAAAATGTGAAGACTGGGACTCTGTTAAAGTTGCCCAGAGGGTTGCAGAAGGCAACAGCAATCAGACAGAAAGCATGGTGTGGGCTGTACATGAGCGTGACATGTCCTACTTATTTTTTTTTATGCTATTATGCCAAAGAGTGCAGGGCTCTTTGTTTTTGTTTTTTGTTTTTATGTCTGCAACTAAAATGAACACACATGATTTGTATGAATTTTATGATTTCAACATTGAGGTGGTATTAAAATCAGTAAACAACTCTCTGTAAACAACTTAGGCTTCACACACTCACAGCCATTTTCCAAACATACCAACATTTTCTTGGCCCAGCAGAAATGCTAGTGAAAAAGCCCAGAGGACGAGCTTTAAATGCCACTGACTTGAAGGCTGAACATGTAGGGTAAAAGCAAAGTTTGCAATTGTAGACTCAAACACTGAGGCTTGGATGGCACATAAACAATTTGCCGAAGAACTATGGCCAGAGGGCACAGACGCGGCCTAACACATTTCGCGGTGCTGATGAGAAAACTGTGTATGATTGTGGATCAAGTGATGGGGAAAGAATGGGGAAAACACCGAGGGCCACAGCTACAAAGATAAAAAGATGCTGTATATTGGGCGGACAGGCTGGGTAAAAACTGTGGTATTGAACTTCTACACGGAGCCTGTGGGTGTATTGGAAGGCAGTTGTTTATAGCCGGTCAGCAAGTGCTTTGGACACAGCAGGCTACAGTAAAGATGGTGACCTAACTGGAATTTGTTCAGAATATTGATTGTGCTGTGGCACTTCTGAAATTGAGCCTTTAAAGGAGATTAGCTGTCGTTAAATGTGCCTTTTATTAACCAGCTGATGAGGAATGACACAGAGGAGGCGCTACATTAGCACGTAGATACACTATCAACTCCTACTGCACCGCTGTCGGTGCACTCAGATCTGCATGGGAAATAACACATTAGCTAATGTTTCCCAAGAGACGACAGAAAACAGGAGCAAAAGGCTATCTGATGAGCAGTTGATTGCAAACATATATAAGGTTTAGTGCTAAAAATGCACTGTGCAGGAAAGGTGGGGGTGGCGGGTGGGGTACAGTCTCAGTAATAGTGATTTACTTGCACAACGTGTGAGAGCTGGATCATTATTGTGGAAAAATGTGAATTCTTCCCACACTTTAGCCCAGGGGCTTTGTTTAGATTTACTGCAGCGAGCAGACGGCAACTGATAGGGGATCATCTGAACCTAGCTAGGAGTCTGAATCCCCTTATTAAGAAACAGACTTTCCTTTTTGTTTTTTGTTTTTAATAGATGGTTTTAAGTAGTCGTTGCAATTTTCAAATAGACGTTTATTTATGTGGCCTTACATGCTACAGTTTAGACAACATGGTAATACACTAGCTTTCTTCTTTCTAATCTTCTTTTTTAAAAAAACAACACTAAAATCCTGGTTCAGTGTTTTATAAAAGTATAGTATTAAACTGCTGCTATAATGCTCCAAATCTTAAAGGGAATTCATTTATTCTCTTTCTTTCTGCCCGTAGAATAAAAAATTTGTTGTCTAACTACTGAATTATTCAAAAGGAGACGTCTTTAGGCCAGTTTGACTGAGGATAATAGAAAAGCCTCAGCCAAAGAACAAAATATGCACAGGCAGTGAAGGAAAGTATATCAGTGCAACATTTCTGTGAACCTTTTTTGAGAGGCACTCCTTTTTGGGGGGGCACACATACTCTCACAAACAGCAGAAGAAGTTGAGTTTTTCCTCCCCTCTCCTTATTTTATTTACTGGAGATGTAATGCAGTTTATTTATTTATTTTATGTGAAAGGTGACTTTTCCCTGCCCCGTGATAAATGAACCCTGACAAGGGAAGTGCAGCCTGCACACATTGCAGTTTCCAAAGCCTAATGCAATTGATGAGGGAACGCTCAAAGGTGAGGTTTTATTTTCACTCTCTGAGAACAATATGAGGCTATTGTTGGTTTCGGATGTTTTCTTTTTTTCAGGAATTCAGGCTACAAATTCACTCCAAAGTCCCAAGAGTGGCACTCTTTTTCTCGGTTCTTCAATTTTTTTTCTCATCAAAAGCGACTTAAGACCTACCGCCTGAGGCACGCCGAGCTATTTGTGTTTTCTTGGTAATTCGTGCATTTACATTTTAAAATGAATACTTGACGTTGGGCTTAGTGTGACTGAAGCAAACAGCAAAGGGTCAGGACCTTGGCTCAGCATTCTGCTTTGACCTGGTTGTCTGTTTCTGCAAGCCTGTTAATTGACTGGGTATTTGTAAACTGCACCCTTCTGGGTTACCACCAGTCAGGTCATTAATAATCTGAACTAAGCGCCAAAACAAGTCCACAACACTGAGAGTCTAATTTGACCATTCCTTTGTTTTGCTGGGTGTGCTGGTTCCCAGTGAGCAGCTGGCTTTAGTTATGGGGGATGAAAGTACATAGAAAATTGACTGAGATGATGTTAAAGGTAAACCAGAGTAAACTGGGTAATGAATTAAAGTAATATCATAAGTAATATAGTAAGACAGGCTCTTTGAGAATCCATGAATAGGGAGCAAAAGAGGCTGAAGAGGTGGAGGTATGCTCTGGAGACAAAAAGAAAGAAAAGTCAGTAGAAGCAAGACGGAATACATTTGTGTACATGAGAGGGAGACTGGTTTAACAGTGAAGATACCAGGTGCAGATGTAGTGAAGGTGGATGAGTTTATCTACATGTGGTCAAACATCCAAAGCAAAGGATGGTGCACACGAGAGGTAAAGAAGGATGAAGGCAGGTTGGAGTTTCAGGGGTAATTTGTTGACACAGGAGAGTTCAAGATGTTAACATTTTCATTGAGAGTGACCGGACACGATTAGCAATGAGTACATCTGAGGGACAGCTCTTGTTGAGATAAAGGAGACAAAGTTAGAGAGACAAGGCTGACATGTTTGGGTATGTCCACAGGAGGGATAGTGGGTAAACTGAACAAATGATGGTGAACATGGAGCTGCAAGGCAGGAGGAAAAAGACCACAAACAAGGTTCATAGACGTATTGAAGGAGGACATGTAGAGGTTTGGCTTGACCAGAGGAGGATGCTAGAGATGTGGTGAGATGGAGGCAGAGGGTCTGCTGTAGTTACCTCTAAAGGAGGCAGCAGTTTACACCTGAATGACTTCTGTGTTATTTCAATAAATTCTTGTGCCTTATCCTCTTGCTTTTGATATCCTCATCTTCTCTGTGCCATCTTTCTGATTTTTTTTTTTTGAGGTGTTATTAGTCACATAGTATTTATCTGTCTCTATTTTTTGTTTTGTTTTATTTTAGTACTTGGTGGTCAAGAGTCTCGTGGGGTGCTGCGAAAAATCTGTGACATGCTGGAGGTAATAATGAAGAGGATGGATGTTCTGTCAAAACTGGGCAACACAACTGACACCCACAGGCTGGATGAGCTGAGCTCGGCACTGGATAGGTACAGTATAGCACTGGCTTGCATTTCGATATGTGTATATGTGTATACATGTATATAGACGTATATATGATGCCAAGCTAGAGTTGTGTGTTCTGTGGTTTCCTTGGCAACTGACCTTTTCTTATGCCTGCACTTGCTCCAGGTTTAAGGATAGGAAGCTTCCAAGCTTCCTCCTTTTGGTGCATTTATTATTAGTTCCCCTGTTAGATATCATGTCCATCATCTCTGTGTCTTCGTCATAGACAGGAACTCTTTCCTCTCAGAATTCACTTCTGATGATCTCTAGAGATCTGCAGGGACATTTTCTGATTACAGTATGGCTTGTTCACTGTGTAACCGATTCGATCTGCATTTAATGAATGAAGGCAGACGTATAGTGCCTCACCTAACCTGAACCCTGATTTCACAAGTGTGATGGGAAAATATTTACTGGCTAAAGCTCCACATATTTATATTTCTATGTTACAGTTTAGTTTCCACTGCAGAATGCTCCCTGAATACACCCTCAGTCTCACAGTTCTAACAATCATTTAATTGGCCTCTCAGGGACTAAACTGGAAATGTTACGGTGACAAAGGGCAAATAGTTTCAAAACCAACCACAAATGCTGATACATATTGGGTAAAAGTTCACACTTGAGGTTAGCGTGAAATCTCCCAGCAAGAAAAATTTTGCTCACCTAGTATAATGCTGTGAAAGTAATTAAGCTGTCCTCTTGCTCTTCACCAGCTGATAGCCTTTTACACTCCCAGATTGATGGAAATATAGATGCTTCTGTGTGAAACAACCAATGTATGTTTGCACAATGAGAGGCTGTGCGTGTGACTCCTGTGCTCAATCCGGTCGTTAAGTCTGACGTCACTAGCCGTGTCTGGGTCTAAACTCCGCTACAGGTCCATATATCAAACGATCACTATGGCATTACTGAGAGTTGAAAAACTGTCTAGTCTTTCATCTTTAATAAAATGATCAGCGTTCTGCTCTACCAGGTGTAACAATTGAGTTTAACATCCAGGCATCCATGAAAACGGAATTTATGACATTTAACGGAATTAGAAGTTAGCAGGAAGTTAGCTCGCTAGCTTCTATCTAAATACAATATAGCATGTCCTGACTGTCGGGTTTTGGAAACAAATTAAAACGTACAGCTCTGTTATCACTTCCAACATAAAGGAAGACAGAAAGCTAAACAGCAGTGACGTTTGTAGGGTTACTGAAGTTTGGCTAGCTGGTATTTAATAATGATGTGCTAGCGACACAGCTATGTTAGCATAATATAAACAAGCTAACTTTTTTTCCACTCGATAAAAGTTAACGTGAGTGTTCTCGGTGGTCAGGAACAAATGTAATCGCATGGCAGGATACTGTAAAAGGACCAAACTTCAGCCAGGAGAACAACTGAGATAATCCATCCACAATACGAGGTTAGTCATTCATATACTGCTGCATGGGCTGGGCTGTAGTTACATCCTAAGGTTTTAAAAACTGAGCTTAAATAAATGATTGGCGGTAATAAAAGCCGAGGGAGGTCAACAGTGATCACTGACTGTTTTAGGAGCTTTTTGAGATTAAATAGAAGAAAATACAAAACATTAAACATGTTAACAACACAAAAGCCATATTAAACGCAGACTACTTTAGGCCCGGAAGTAGGATTCGTCACGTCATCACTTAACGACCGGATTGTATATCTGTGTGACCGCTAATTAATCTGTGCTGCCCTGTTGCAACTTAAGGGATAGAAAAAGATCTTTGGCTGCCACTTGCTTCTTGGTAAATGGTAAATGGCCTGTATTCTTGGGTGCTGGCTCTGTATGGACTGAAGTGGAATGAGATTGGGTTTTAGAATTATGTTAAGTTATGCATATAAGCACAGTATGATTGCTTTCCCCTGACACACACGCGTGCACACACACAAAATAATAAATGCTGCCTAAATGAAATCAGACTTTTTCTGCTCGATCTGCATCTGGCCCTGGACCACTGTTTCATTTGTTTTTGCGAGTTTCTGCGGGTTTACATATTCAGAGCTGTTTAACGAGCAATATAAATTCCAGAAATACTACTATATAACACAAGTGCTCATTTGAATAATTCATTTAAGTGTCATGTAAAACAGCAATGATACACTGCAATAAAGTGGTTCCACTAATGAATGTTGGTTGGTTACAACGCAAGCAGCAACCAAGTTGTGTGGTGATGTGCAAAAGTTTAAGGTCACGATGTACTTTTCTCTTAGTCTTTGCATGTCAAATGTTTATGAAGCAATGTGTTGAGCCGTGCAGAGACGAGGATCAGGCCGCAAAGGATCGTCTTTAACCGTTTTAATAGTGTTCACCAGCAGCTGCAAACATAAAATATTTACTCTTGTGAAAACTCTCCCTGCAAGGCAAATCTAGTAATAGCAACCTATAATCTTATTATCTAACTACTTTTCTTTGGACACACAGGGCATATCTGAAGTAGAAAGTGTAAATAAGTGGGGGAAAAACTGTTCTTCTCCACAGCATCAGCACTATTACACAGATTGTAATGCTACGAAATGCTATGTTGAAGCTGTTATTTGCTAATTTGGTTAATCAATCAAGAGGATACAGATCTAACTTATGTCCTCTTTTCTAGTTACAGTTTAATCCACATGTTTTGGGACAGTGAGATATATTTGTAATTTAGCCTCTGTACACCACAGTGGATTTAATTAGACAATCAAGATCTTGAGTATAAAATTAAAAACTAAATGTGACACTTCTGCTAAACAGCTTGAATTAAAACTGAAACTCTGCACTTTAGACACATCATGAATATTTCATTTAAAATCCACTGTGGTGGTGTACAGAGGCAAAGTTGTACACACACACACGTCATTGTCTAAATACTTATGGGAAACAAATGGTTTGGCAGGATCATTGCGTTACCTTACATAACACTTATTTCAGCCACAAATGCGTATTACTTACTCACTTGCATGTATAACCAGAGAAAATAGCCAGGTAATGCTGTTTTCAGGTGATGTCTGAAATTGAGTATTTAAGCTTAAATGATTATTTAGTTTTTAGTTGTGTATGGTTATACTTGCAAGATAATATCCAGCAAGATATCAGGAGAATTATTTTTGTGTTTTGTGTATTTTTTAAGAAAACTGATTTGGTTAATTACTACAACAGAACTACTTCCTTAAGTTTAATGGAAGACCGTGGTTTGTTTTACAAATACACAATGCATTCAAATGTACCTGACATACATTACAAGTGAGTGAACACATCTTTTAGAGCAGTGTTTCCCAACCGCTGTGCCGCAGCACGTAGGTGTGCGTGAGAAATGATCAGGAGTGCCATGGAAGATTGTCTGGCTCCACCTGATTAGTGCTGTAAGCGATTGGCGTGAGTAATGCGAAGTACAATTACATTCTCTTCCACTAGAGGGCAGTACAACTACCTGCTCTAATTAATTGGAGGTAAATGATCTAAATTCCAGGAGCAGGACCACTCCTCCAAACACACACCCCCACACCCTAACCGCAGCTCATTTCTTGATTAAGCCATTCGCCTTTATCTACTAAAAATGCTCCTGAACCTAAAATGACAACGTGGGCCCAGCTGGTGAGATGGGTTACCAACTGTTAGTAAAACAGAAGAAGATGAAGAAGAAATAATAGTCATGCTGTGAGATGATGGTGCGCGTAATAGTAATAGATAAATATTTGAAGAGAAAAAGTAGTCAGTCTGATCGGGGTCCTGGAGAGAATTCGGACCCAGATGAACGCCCAACAGTCCATCAAAAAAGTGGTCATTAAAAAAGCAAAAAATGGTGCGCTTGGAACAAACCGAACCAATTCCGCTGTACCTGGTGCACGGAGAAAACTTATCAATATGTTTTTTGTGACATTTTTGTTTGGTGGTGTGCCATATGATTTTTCTAATGTGAACAATGTGCCATGGCTCCAAGAGCGTTATTAAACACTGGTCTAGAGCATATATGATAAGAGCAATCACATTGAACAGGAGAACTACAGTCTTCCCATAGTAACCAGGCCTAACAATTTCGGGTCCTTCTTTAGATTATTCCATTAAAAAGGTGAAGGATAATTAAAGGCCCTTTTTCCAACTGGTGTTCTGACTTTGAGAGTGTTGGCTGCACCGGTTATGTATTTATATGCACATGTACACAGATAAGAAAACGCCAGCCCAAGCAGAAAGGGATGATTTAAAAAGCAATTGGTAAAAAGTCTGTGGGCATACAGAGAGACTGTCATGTAATTTCCACAGTCAGTAATAAAACATAACGCACCATGGTAGACACTGATCAGATGCATTCAGAAAGAATAGGTCACTGTAATCCAAGAAATACTGGGAAAGAAACGTTGCAGAAATCAAGTATTTCCTCGCCTGGAGAGATGAACTAAATTTATTCCAAAGAAAGAAACTTAATTTAAGTTTCAGCTTGAACACAAGCTTTTCAGTGTGAATTTTAAATACGAAATTCAGATCTATAATGATGCCTAAATATTTATGTTGTAACCGATTCAATTTCAGTCCCTTGAGCTGTTTTCATGGTTTTGATGTAAGGGAGTTTGTGTGCCATCTTTTTGCCATTTAAAAATAAGTTGAACTAGACTTTTCTTTCTTCCTGCATTAAACATAAACTTTGAATTAAGTGCCACTAAACGACATCAAAGACAGGCTGCAGACCTTTCAGGGTTTGTATTCCTGAAGGGCATGAACAATAAATAACTGTGTGTTCTGCAGGTTGGGAAATATGGTGAAAAAGTTTTAAAACAAACTTGTTTAAGGTGTTAACCATGTGTATAAAAGTCTTTCTGTTCCAAAGTTTTCTAGCAGCAAGACCAGGAGACAATCTGGATGCACTTCAAACTCTTGCAAACAAAATGACTCGCATAGTGAGGGGATGAAAGTGGATGCTTAGAAAAAAAAAACAACATTTAAAGATTTTACACTTATTCTTGTAAACATAGACCTGAGGATTTCCTTTGTGTATTAAATTCTGTATACCTTTGGGTTTTCATATAGTTGGTTGGATAAGAGATTATAAAACATAATTCAGGGGACATTGCAGATTACGACATCTGACTTTTTTTTTTTTTAATAAAATGATTTATACATCAGCTAAAAATCAAAATAATTAATGTCTGAGCTGCAAATGTTAGTAACATGTATCACAATTTATAGAAATGTATACATAGGTTTATAACAACTTACCGAATGCTCATACAAACAGTACATAACTACCTATGAATTTTAGACATCTTTAAAAAAGTGTTTTTTCAAATACCAGCAGAAACTCATTGATTTTTATGCTGAGGCGTACTGGGGTTTCTTACAAGAGTATTTTATAATTCATCGCACAAATTCTTTAACAATTAATGGGGGCATTCCCAAGGTGAGTAAGTTTATATTTTTGTAAACTTACTTTGGTATTTAGTTTTGGGTTTTTTTTTTCAGGTTCAGGCCATTGCAACACCCTCATTCTTTTCTTTTGCAGTCTTTCTCTGCTTGACAGCTGATATGAGGTTATGTCTGTACAAAGGATGTTATTCAAGAAGGCTTGCAGCTGGCTGAAATGCAAATTTGCAAACCTATAGAGATGACAGGCTTTCTCCTTCCAACCAACCTAGTTTTTCGTAGAGCAATGAATTCTGTGAAAGAATTTCTTTTTCATATTTTTGTAGCCTCTGGGTTGAAATGAAAGGTCCTGGATGTTGAAAAGTTCCTGATACTCCCCTGTTATTTTTTTTTTATGTATTTAGTTTTGCTTGTTTTCTGGCATGCTATGAAATTATGGCAACTTAAAATTGTGATATTGCATAATGTTGCTGATTTCGGACTCTTATTTTGTCTTCATCCTAGTTGTTCTTTAGTTCATCCAATGCATCGTCTTCTCCATTGTAAATATTGGTTCCTGATCCTTTCGCCAGCAGCTTTTAGGCCACAGAGGTCAATTGGAGTGAAACACATTTGCTAACAACCTAATTGTCTTCTGTTTTTATTTCCCCAACAGACCCGCTTTAATATGCAGAGTTACTATATTATCTCAGCAAATAAATTATCTGTCAGTGTTTTAAAAGCTTTTTCGATTTCACGCCTCAAGATCTAGATAATTAACATTTCTTCTTCTGGTTCACGCTTACTGTGAAGAGTGAGAAAACAACAAACTGAATGGAAGGAAACTGTTACAGAAATATAGCGCTGTGTTTCATTGACAAGCCTATTTGTGGTTCACATTTAAGATATTTCGGGTCTTTACAAAGTGTTTGTGTGTGGTTTTGTGTTTCATATGCTTGATTAGGATCCAGCCCATTGGTCTAGTGGAGCGAATTCAGGCCATAGCCCAGAACATGTCAGACATGGCAGTTAGAGTGGAGCAGATCCTGCAGCGCAGCATGGCCTATAACAGAGGTATGATTTAAAATGCACACACAAACACACACACACACACACACACACGAAGAAAACAAATACAGCCCTTCTGATGAATCTTCCCGTCAATCTCCAATCCATCCAATCCCAGAGACTCCTTTCCTGCTGCCCACATACTATAAGCCAAACTGTCAAGTTTGGATCCAGTTTAGCACTTGGCTGCACAATTTATGTCTAACATCCACTCGCTTGTTGGTCATATTGAACATGATAGACATTATTCACAGAACATTACCCTGGAGAATAGCAATCCAAACATGCAATATCAAAACTACACAACTGCAGGACATCTAAATCACAAAGATGAATTGCTGCCTCGTTAATGGGATCCGGGTCTTGCCAAGCTTTCTTTATTGCCCTTCATTCTCAGTTACTTTATTGGGAAAAGAATAGAAATCAGCGTGATTTGATGCACGGCTCAGTTCCTCCTCTGTACCCCCACCTTGCACTTGACTGAAAACAATTCAACACGACGTCCGATTAAAATACGCCAGATCATTTTTCTGTTGACATAATGGGCGCTATCACTCAAGTGGGGCTGATCTAGTTACTTTTGGTTACAGCTGAATGGCAGTGGCACTTTTCTTTGTGAGAGCTCTGTTGTTATCATGCTAATCAGTAAGAGTAGCTGGCAATTATTTGTCATCCATTCTGCTCTTTGATGCTCGGTAGGTGCTGGTGGAGGAGCTGCAACTTTTTTTTTTTTTTTTTAATTAGGCTTACTAGTGCTGGGATTTTAGAAGGGAAAGAGGAAGGGGAGAGATACTCAATGCAACAGGAAGGGGCAAGAGGGGAAAAGGGAAGCAGGATTGTGGTGGGGGCGGATTCCAGTTTTTATGAATCACACTAATGCAATCTATCTATAGTAAATCCAGTGAGCTGGCCGATGAAGAGATTTAGCCATTTAGCAGGGGAATATGAGCTTTTACAGGAGCTTGTCTGTTATCTGCCTTTCTCTCTAATTTATCTCCGTTCATCCCAAGGGCTAGAGAATTTACAGTATGCTTTAATGCAAAAAATAAACAGACTTGAAGCCCAGAGGAAAGACTGTAGACTATAGATCATGTGCTAGTCTTATCCTCATTTCAATGTAGCTGGGCTTTGTGCAGCTATATAAAATCTATTTTTAAAAAAAAAAAAAAAATCTAATATATTGACAGGATTTCTAAAAACACTTGAAAGAAATATAAAGATTTTACTTTGGTTGACTGAAAACAGTCGAAATTTTGGTTGGACATTACCATCATGTTTCTCTTATCCTCCTCTACACTATATGGACAAAAGAACTGGGCCACCTACACATTACACCTACATGAGCTGCTCAGCCATGGAAAATGGTGCCATGAACCTCCCAGTGCTCAGGTTTTGTGCTGACATTAATGCTCGAGTAGGTTTCAAGTTCTGGGGTTTTAGAATCAGCAGAAGGCGATGACTTTTACGCACTATGAGCCTCAGAACTCGACCTCCCTGCTCTGTAACTTTACCTGGTCTGCCACTTTGTGTCTGAGTCTCTGTGATTTCCAATAATAATACCACTTTCAGCTGTTGTGGAAAATCTTGGAGTGACAAAATTTCACAAACTGACTTGCTACAATGGCGGCGTCCTATTACTGTAGCATGCTCAAATACAGTGAACGCTTCAGGACTCTTATTGTACATGTAACCAGTCGCAGCAGATGGCTGCTACTCCTTGACCTTGATTCTGCTGGAGGTTTCTTCCTGTTAAAAAGGAGGTTTTCCTTCCCGCGGTCACCAAGTGCTTGCTCATAGGGAGACTTTTGATTGTTGGGGTTTTCTGTCTATTATTGTGAGGTCGTTACCTTACAATATCAAGCACTTTGAGGCCACTTGGCTCTATATAAATAAAATTGACTGCATAGCTAGATTTTTATACAGCTGTGCCAATGACAGTAAAAACCCCTAGTATATGTGTTAGGCTTTGTGTAGCAATATACAGCGTGGAAAAAAAAAAATCTCAACAATGCAGCTTTTCTTTGTTGATTAATGCTTGTGTCTAATGCGTGTAGTCTTTTGTCAGAGTGTGTTTAAGCATTGATAAATACCCTGCTTTTTTTTTCTTTTCTCCAGTTAGGGACGGAGCATTCGGACAGTGTGAGATTCCTAAAGATCCCCGTTATCCAGACTGCCCCAGTAAGATGGATGTAAGTCTTTATATCTCACTTAAGTCCAAACGCAGAGAGCAATCATCCATTTGTCGTGTTGTGGCATTTCACCTTGGTGCAAGCCAATATAAATCTTCTCTAATAAGATAAGGGAATGTTTAACCTTCAAGCGGCCGAGGTATTTTAGTGTCTAAAGTGAGGTCCTATAGAACACTACAGAGACCTTTTATTTAATGGCTCTATTTAAAGCTATAACACACATATAGATTTCCTCTATGATAGATAGATATTCTGAGATGTTCTACTATAATTATGGTTTACAACCCATTTATGCCAAAAGGAGTTAAGAATACGAATTATAAAAACAAAATGTCTTTGCTTATATAATACTGGAAAAAAATACACTTTAAAATTTAAGGTATTTGAAGTTTGTGTGAAATGTATTTTATAGTGTGCTTATATTGTTTTACCAGCAAAATTTATAAAACCTGTGGCTTTGTAATACAATAGCGATCATAATTGATACTTATATGCTTCGTTGTACTTTAAATACTTGTAGATCTTTAATATTTAAAAGATTTTATGATTAAACATACAAAAATATATAAGTTACAATGAGCTGTTTTCATTAACAACCACTTCTTTCCATTTTCTTCACTACAACAGTTTTTGTTAAAGAAAGTGTGGGGAAAAAATGAAAGGCACAGGACACCTCAATTTAAAAACTCAAAGTAGGAAACATTTTTTATGACTGAAAACATCACAATATGTAAAAAAAAAGAAAGAAAGAAAAAACCCCATTTGGCCACGTGAAGGCTAAAGGCTCTTAGCAGAAAACTGGGTTGTCTAAGCAATGGACTGCACTTACTAATCAAAACAAAGAAAAGCAGACTATAAAAACAGATGAGTAAACAGAGTTTCATAATTGCAGTTTGGGAAAAAAAAATACTGTTTAATAAAAACAGCTTGGGTAAATAAAAGAAAAAGTCATTGTGCTTTATGAAAAAACTAAGCTTGTTCAGTATACTGCTGTCGCAACGAAGTGTGCTAGTATAGCTGTGTACCAGACATGTATACAGAGAAAATAGTTATTTGTATGTATTAAGCAGACCTTAATCCATCATCAGTAATATGCCATATGGATGTATTTAATATAGACTATGTGACAAAAGTACTAGACCACCTGGAGGATCTCCTCAGCCAGGAAAATCCATGCCACGAAGCTCCTGGTGTAAATTTTTTGTTCTGACGTTAACGCCAGAAGAAGTATGGAACGCTGCATTTACTGAGTCTGCAAAAAAAAAACTATCTTTGGGACTGAGTTCAGTAACTGCAGCCTACTGTAGAGAATACTGGACGTGAAAAGTTTTGTTGAGTCAGACTTCCAAAGCTTTTTTCTTTTTAAGTTAACAGCATCCTAAACTTGTTTCATAACGGGGATCATTAGATTATTTAATCTAAGATTAATTAGACTATCTAGCCAACCATTCTCTTCCTCTCATCCTTATCAGGGTCACGTGGGGGCTGGAGCCCAGCTACCATAGGGCGAGAGGTGGGGTACACCCTGGACAGGTCACCAATCTGACGCAAAGCCAATCAGACTAATTTAACTAAAAAAAAGTGGCATCACGCTGAAGCAGAAATGTGTAGACCCCACTGATAAACGGCAAAAGCCACACCCCCATGGTGATATCCAACATTACGAATTATTTAACCATCAATAACTTTGGAAATTTTTATTGTTTTGTATTTACAGCTGATCACCTTATCTGATCAGTATGCTTTCGTATGAACTGGCCTAGTTGACAGAAATGTCTGTATTCCTGTTACGAAATGGTGATTCTTGGCTAAAGTCACAAGTATTTCCACATGTTATGTTTTTTCTTTATAACATGCTTTTACTCAGGCTTTTGTCTTTTTAGAAAAAACATTTTTGAGGTTGTGGTAATGCAAAAAAATAATAATAACGTGATAATAATGTTGACAAGAGGCCTTCCTCAGGTCAAGGAGAACATGAAGGACAGTTTACAAAAACTGAATTCTTTAACAGCTTCTTTTGTTGGTGGTGTATTGGGCCAGTATGTCTTTAGTATTCAACCCCAACTTTTCTTTCCAGTGGATGCGTGCTCGTTGGACCTCAGACCCTTGCTACGCCTTTTATGGTGTTGACGGCTCTGACTGCTCCTTCCTTATCTACCTGAGTGAGGTGGAGTGGTTCTGCCCCCCACTGGCCTGGAGGAATCAGACCACTACACCTACCTTAAAGCCTCCCCCCAAGAGACAGGTAATATAATATTTTCACATCATTTCTTCCAATTGCTTCTGACCTTCTGGTAGCTGAACAATAACTTGGAACAGAGAGCAAAGTGACAGTGATTTAGGGGCTAAACATTCGCCCACTATGGCCCAGCCATGTACAAGAGCTAGAAGCTTTTCTGCAGAATAAAGGAGAATTCCTGTTGCTGAACTAAGGAATCTTGCTGGATTGTTTTCACGGCTGTGCATTGATGAAGAAGAACTCAAGAGGGTGGGGGAGTGCAATGTTTTTAATGTCGAAATTCTCACCGGCAGGTCAAAAAAGGGGCTGATGCTCCACTGAGGAAGTGCATGGTAATCTGCACTCGCATGAAACGCCACCTGTGGTGTCGATCTCAAAGTTATCATAAGCCTGAAATTGGCAAAAATATAAGAAAATATGTGAAATTGGCAAATAAAAAATAATGTTGTGAAATGGTGAGTAGTTCGTGCTTTGATGTTCGAGGATTCAGTGGCCATATTTGTTGATAAGTTCCCCGCGGAGGAGAATAAGCAGCTGTAAATTATCGCTTAAACGGTGCTAGGCGTCGCTCCCAGTTTTCACTGCTGTTTGCTTTCCTGCCTCATTTGATTTTTATTTTCAGCATCAACATGCGATGCGCTGAGCTTACAATCACTCTGCTAGGTCTACCCATCCGTTCGCCCCCGTCCTCTCCCCCGTGTCTCTCCCCAGAGTAATGCACTGCCAGCATGATGGGCCCTGACGTGAAGTCTTTCTGCAGCTCTGCCTTCTGCTGTAATTGCCAGCCGGTACTCACTGGGAATACTCCCAATGCGTCCCTTCAGTGCTCTGCATCTTGTTTTGCTGTACACAAGTTGCTCTTGAGAGCAATAATCCACCTGTATTGAGAGAAGACGGTGCAGCTCTATGTATTTTTTTTCTTTTATAGTATATGTGTGTTAGAGAGAGACAGTTTGGGTTTGTGGTTATCAGCTTATTCGCTTCTAAATCCTTTCAGCTCTTCTATGCAGTCTCTCCTTCGATTAACGATCCCATACTGGTTATGCTTTATAATGCAGTGATTAGAGTGGGTGGAAGAGGAAAATCTGGGAATCTCGTGTGTCCTATCCAAGGAGTCTACCTCAGGCTAACAGTGGATAACAAGACACTGCACACTGTTTGTCACCTATAGATTTTAAACTACATTCAATGAAAACTGCTTTATTTGTTAAGAAAAAACAGCCATCATAATGTTTTTCTAATATCTCTCACCCGTTCATCTCAATACCAGCATAATCCCTATTTCCTGGTGTAAAATTCAGTAAGGAATTAGTACAACAAAAGAATGAAATTAATTATTGGCTCATGAAAAGCCACATCTAATTTTCCTTCCATTTCTGATACCTTTCCTCTCCTTTCATCCAGGCTGTTTTTCAGTCTGACATCGGGGCTCTGATGGAGCAGGTGGGCACCGGGAAGGAATCTTTGAGCTTCATGAAGAGACGCATACGCAGGCTGGCAGCACAGTGGGCCTCTGCTGCTCGGCGGCTGGATGACAAGCTTCGCAACCACTGGAGAGAGCAAAAAAGGGTGAATATGAGAGATTTTCACACGCAAATGCTTCTGCGCACACTGGAGGAAAAGTGTGCGCAGAAGGAGAAGTAGTCCGTGATGCGGTTTCCTCTTTTCAAAGTGTTGTGACAGCAACATACAGCAGATGAGTGCTCTGAATAAAAGCGTTTATCTACAGTTTTTTCCCTCGTTATTTATTTTTTTCCTGTCTTCTAAGTCTGGAAACGTATTCCTCAGTTTCTAATTTGATGTAAATCCATCTGGTTCGGCACTGAGGGGAAAAAAAACCTCTCAGCACAGAATGTTTCTACTCTAACAAACTTGCTCACACACCAGACCAAGTTACCAACAACCGTGACACTCAGATGAACTTTTATGTTCTTCTTAATCTTTGCTTGCTTGGTGTTAATTACACTATGCTGAGGTACAGACATGAACAGATGCTGACTCAGAGTAACTACTGAGAGGCTTTTGTGCACTTTCACCTCTGACAGCTGCATTTCCACCAAGTATCAAGAGATGTCCAGTGAAAAAGCACTGGCATGAGTGCATGGCGTATTTTGGCGAGAATTTAGATTGTACATTTGGGAATAAAAAGTAAATGTTCAATGCCTGTCGCAAAGATTGATGTTAATTGTGGCATAAAATAACAATGTGTAATGCAGAACCACCCACAAGATACAGCCATGGCAGATTTCCCCACCTCTAGACTTTTATCTGAATTGTTGTGGTGTTAGCTGTTTCACATCTTGATGATGCATTGATTAGCAGTGTTGAAACTTCTGTTGCTGCCTCTGGGGTGCCAGCAGTCTGCTTTGCCTTAGGCTGCTCATATGTTTTTGGTTCAGAACACAGGAGTTAAAAAACCCACCAAAACAAAACCCCCACTGTTTTTAACCACTACAACCAGTGGCTGAAAATTCACTGTAGCCTAAGGCAAAAGCACACTTTTTAAAATATCAGCTGTTTGTTCTGTTCTTAATTGTTTTAATTGATTTAATTTTGTCTGATGCCAATCTGACCACAAAAATAGTAAATTAATGCCAATTCCATACCATAATCTGTATATCAAAGATGGACTGCATACAGAATAAATCAAGCCTTAAAACTACTTTTTCTCCAGATGCCACCAGATGGCAATAGCTTTGGTTGCAACAAGTCTTGCATCCCATAGCAGTCACACTTTTCTACTGAGTGTAAGAACTCATTTTGTTTTATATTGAACAAAAAATTCAGTCCTTTTTCAGAAATCTTGAGGCCTTTACACACTGGCTCCGTAAAATCTGTAAAAATCTGTGCAAATATTTTGTGAGTTAAAAATATTTTTCGGACTCAAACATGAAATTCTCCCTGCTGTCGGCTTCTCGTGAGAATCGGATGAACCCAGAATCCCAGTTTCTTCCTTTTCTTGTTTAGAAACATCATGACCAGTTCATCATTGCTTGATGCCAACTTAATTTTTTTTGTCCACAGGGCATATTTTGAGGACGTATTTTCCGCAAAAATGCAAGTGTGTTGAGTTTGGATCTGAAAAATCTAAACTTTTTTGCAAAGGGCCCGAATTTAATGGTCTTTAGTGATACTGTGTTTCAAAATAGAGGATTATCTGTGGTATAGCTAATAACTATAGTCTCATCTCGAGGCTACAGGACTTTAGAAACCTGCGGGTGACATCACAGTAGCTATGTCCATCTCATCCAACTGCTGCTTTTGCAAAGTCTCGGTTTTGGCCCATTTTGTTTTTTGGAGCAAGGGGTGACAGTGTTTAGATGAAAGTGTACTGCTAAATTCTCTCCTATTAAGTAAAGCTTGGTTAGAAAGGTACTTGCATAGATTGTAGGGGTGCATTACACAGATCCATTCTAACTAGTGCTAAGTGGTATTCTAATGAAATAACTTCTATCACCAAAAATAGACCATGGCCTTCTTGCACAGGCTCTAAGGAAACATGGTTGAAACAATGACATCATCTCCCTGGTCAAAACTGGTCAGTGAATCGTAAACAGACTGATACTGACATTGTTTCCACATGGAACAGAGGTCCAGTCACATCTTATTATTGTAATGAAGTAATTAAATGTCTGAACTAATTTGGTTTGAACATAAATATAGTCATATGTGATTATAGCCATACAATTACACATCCTCTCCATGTACCGTATGGTAAGTTATTTGCCATGCATGTTTGTGTGGAGCATCTTATTAAGAAGCTACAGTGTCATTATATGTGCCTTGCTTCTCATTATGCTGCTACTGTAGTCCAGATCTCAGTTTCATAAGCTATTTTTACTGAGATGGATGTAGGCCGTTCTCCCAAGACTGAAAGAAATTTAGAATTGCTGAATTCTGTCTTTTGTAAATGAACTCACATTATCTTGGCATTATGTTATGTGTGTGTATTTGTGTTGCTCTCATCAGCCAGTTTTCAACTGAATAAATCAAATTTCTCTCTATTAATAGGGTTCCGCTCTTTCCAAATGCCAGCTTCTTTTTCCCCCACTGGGAAAAGAGAGATTTGTTTACTGTAATGGTCTGTGTGAGAGTAATAGTTACTGTCCATTAACCAGACCCTGCAAGCTTGGCTTCCTTTGCTGAAACACTGAGAGCTGTTGAGCAAACAGAAATGCACTGATTTGTGTGAAAGAGAGATCTTTATAGAGTGTATCGGGCCAGTGTGTCCAGTTTTCTGATGCCTTTACAGTTTCACTGTACTCTGAGCTTTTAGTGTTTGAGTGAAAAACTTGTCCTCACCTCCTACTTTATCATTCAGTAGGTATGACTCGGCATTCATGTGATACTTTAGTAAGTCAGGAGTAACTGCTGGTGAGTCTTTTGTGTTTGTTTAAAGTCTAACTAGAAGCAAAAATCTTGATTTAAATAGAAAGGGTAAGGAAATGCATGCATTGCAATTGCATGCTCTTTTAGGTTGTGGGAACTGAAATCTGTTCTGAGTCATTCTTTGACAAGAAGTTAGAAATCGTGTCTGATATTTTTGGTTTGTTGATTGAATTAATCTGTTCAAATACAATTAATCTGCCTCTGAGTGGACTGGACACAGAATCATCTTCAGATAAAACAATAACATCAGCATCCTGTCAGAACAGATGGTCACACTGGACTAGAGGCTAATATGCAATACTACCACAAGTAACATTAGCTTTGAGTCTGAAGTCTTGACTTTCACCCATGCTTGATAAAACAAAGTGGTGCCTTTGTTGTTTCAAAGACTGTTTACCTGCTCATTTGTGTGTGTGTGTGTGTGTGTGTGTGTGTGTGTGTGTGTGTGTG